>NW_020955215.1:777701-975065 GCF_003031625.1 Empidonax traillii
ATATATTGATATACCCTCATATGTTAAGCAATCCCTTAATGGAATACATTGCCTTGGAGTCTTTATGAAAAAAATCCTTATCACTGCCCAGAGAACTATTTTGTGTGCAGCAATTATGTAATATTAATGAACAGTATTACATACAATTTTTTTCTAGCCTTATTCTTTGTATGGAATGTACTTCAGAATGACCTGACACTGCAAAAATGCCTCTAGCTTCCATGGCTCATGTAAAATACAATAAATACGTAAATAATTTAGAAGAGGAAATAGGTGGTGTTGCAAAGGTGGTGGCGTTTTTACCACTGTACTTCAAAATCCGCCGATGTGACCTTTGCAAACCCGTATTTCTTTTTCCATTTACGGATACTGCTTCCTCAAGATGGACAAAAGAAATTCCACACAGACACGGAATTTTAAAAGGCCAATTTGAAGGCTCACTTTATAATTTTCTTTCTGAAATTGTAGAAGAAAAAAAAACAGCTGGGGAGATATTTGACTGCCCACTGTAGCCTTTCACAGAGAGCCTGGCATATCTCTGTGCTATGATGGGATTCTTGGAATTAGAAGTTCCTAAATTTTGAGCCAGGCTGCTCAAAATCTGAGAGGCTGAACCTGAACCCAGTGGATGAGCCATCCTCAGATGTACCAGGTCAGCCTGTCCAGGGGCACCACCCGTTGTCCAAAAGGCACCTGGAGAGCAATGGCCACTCAATGGTCTTCAGGGAAAGAGGCCTTTTGTTCTGGGGAGACTTAGCTTCTCAGCCTCTTGGGGTTTAGGAGGTTTTTCCCACTTCTGAAATAAATAACTGCTTATTTAATTCCTGTTAATAAAGGAGGAACACTGGGCTGTTGCAGGGGCCAATTAGTCAGGGCTTGCAAAGTACAGTTGGTGCTGAGTATAATTTTTTCTGCAACTCGATGACACCTTCATTTCTCAAAGTAAGATTTCATAGCCCGTTCATTTACAAAGTGGGCTAGTGCCTTTGGGTATTTGGGAAGGGCAAAAAGACAAATTGAAAAGCATCAAATCATTTAATTTGAAAGTGCATTAAGCACACGCCTTCCAATTTTCTGACTTAAATGTTCGTTGGCTTTTTCCGAAGAGGTTTGTATTCAGGGCACAGAAATAGTTTATGGATTTTTAGATTCCTGAAATACTTAACAATGCTATTAAGGGGAGAAAAACACTGGCTTCTTGTCCTAAAAAAAAAAAAAAAACCAGATTCACGTGCAAAGTGTTAATGAGCACAAGTGACAGCTTAAGGATAAATATAGCATAACCCTCAGCCCCCGAAGTTAGCTAATCAAACATTTTCTAGAACAGAATTTTGGGGAAGTGTGGAATATATAATAAAAAAAGGAAAGAAAACAATATTAAGAGTCCAATTCAGAGTGACCAAAATGAGGTTGGTCTTTTTTTCCACTTGGGAGCCACGGTACCCCCAGCACCTGGAGCAGTTGGATCCTTTTGGAACATTGCTTGATGGAATCTGTAGTCTCCAGGCTGCATCTCCATTATTAAAAAGGAGAGCAGTGGCAATCTGCTCCATTTTAGGCAAATTAAGTGCAGCTCTTTGGCTCCTGGCACATTCCCAACGCGGCTTTGAGATGAGCATAATTCCACAAAATCCATAGAATTCAGAGCCCAAGTCTGCTACTGTTCCCCCTTCCCATGCCTTGCAGATAATGGGAAGTCCTCTGTTGGGGTCTTAGCAGGGAAGAGAGATATTGTGCATCTGCTTAATGAATATTGGGTTTCGGTGTGCTGAGGGAACAAATTCAGAAGAGACATCCAGTTTTTCCTTTGAGTTCCCCACCTGATGCCTTCCATGTCATATTTCCACTGGCAAGGGAGGGGGGAATGTTGCATATTCCATGTTCCCCTCCTTCTGCCTTGCAGGGGAAAGAGGGTGTGTTTCCACCGGCAGAGTAGAATGAACTCATGCTTTCCAGTTTTTCCCCATGTTAGGAAATAGGTCCTGTCTCATTACTGGTGACAGCACATATTGGTAGGTCATAGAGCAAAGGGAGAGCCTTGCGTAGAACAGCTGGGGCCCAGAGCCAGAAATCTCATTAAAGTAAGCTGCTGCTATTTCCAGCCTGTAATAGAGCTTTGGAGCTTGATTATATTCAGTGAAAGCAGGTCATTACAAACACAGTGCTTTTTGCATATTATCTAAATTGAAATAATAATATGTTCTCCCCTTTCATGTGCTATATTGATAAATCCCAACTTATGAATGAAACATGTTGATTAGTTAGTTAAAAATAATTAGTTCCATATTATGCCTCCAAGTTTAAGGCTTGATTAGTGCAAACAAATAACTTTTCTAGATAATAAGTCATTTACAGAGTATTCTCTTAAGTGGAGCACACAGGCATAAAAATAATCTGCAGCAATAAATTGTGTTATTTGTTCTCTCTTTTCTCTTTGACTTGAAATATAACAGTACTTCTAGAACTTGAGAGACAGAATATTTATATCTATATGCAGATTCTGATCTCAACAGCAACTGCCGCCGTGCAACTCTGGCGTTGTTTGATTGAGGTGGCAGAGAGCCAGGTAAGAATGTGACCCACAATGTGATTCAGTCTTTCTGGTCACATAGCCCCGAAAGAGGAACAATCATTGCTTACACTGACTGAGAATATTGCTTCTTGTTATTTAACTTGCATTTAAATATGCTGATATTTGCATCAGAACTGAGCTAACGAGTGGTTTTCCTTAGCAGTGGAAGCTCTTTTGAAGGAAAATAAAACCCTGCGTGAACATTTTTTTTCTAGTCATCAGTTCACAGAATCCAGAACTACTCAACAATCTCCATAAGCCCAATCCTGAATATGAACATCTTCCTGAACCAGGGCTTAGGGCAATCATTTGGACAAAGACTTTAAGCCTCCATAGGATTCTTCTCACACAGGGAAAAAATGGCTCCAAAACTGTGTACAGGAGATACCCCTTAAAGAAAAGTTATTGATAGGATTATGGGGTATATACTGTAATAAAATTAAATAACATCCTGGTAAAAAGCCTCGACTCTGTTGATACTGTCTCTGCTGGTGCTCCCACCTACAGAGCCTCTCTGATGGAAAGTTATGGCTCTCAATTATCACTGTGAAAATCCAGCCCTATTTTGGGAGTGCTTATAACTTGTAGCAGTCATCAAAGTGTGGGAGTTTGACGGCGTTGTTGGAGAATAACAGCCTTGGTGTTTAGGTGCTGAAGCATGACAACCCTGGATGAGGCAAAGAGACACTTTTGAAAGCATTTTTATAAAACTTTTTTCCTTCCTGGTTGACAGGAAAACTTGCAAAGACTGGGAAGAGAAGCAGACTGCCAGGAAGGGAACTAATTTGATGGCATGAGTTGTGGATGTGCACTTGTCCACCAGTGGCTGAAACCACTAACTTTCCACCTATGAATAACCACCAAACAGCCAGGAGCTAGAAATGGCTAAATCTCTACTCTTTTGTGAAAGAACAGAGGTGATTTACTGGTTAAAAACTCTTCAATCCTTCCCAGTCCTCTCAAAGGGCACTTACTGAGAAATGGTAATGGTTTACAGTCTCAGAGTGCTTTCAATAGCACTCAATGTCGGAAAAAATGGCATTAACCCACTCTCCTCCCTATATTTTGGACCTGTTTCTCAATGCTAATCAGGAGTAATTTTGCTGAAGTGAAGGGAGTTATACAAGACCTGTGTAAAAGTGGAATCAGATCCATGGATCATACATTTAAGATTCCTGGCAAAATATGCTGTATTTACTTGAGGAAATTAAAACATTTCAGAGTTTGGATGATTTAATGGCTATGTTCTTACTTCCTAGAAATTAGAACAGTACCTCATGTAATCAATAAGTGTATAAAACTGTCTAAAATGCAAGCATTGCAGGGGTCAGGAGTGGAAAAAAACACAGCTGAAATCACTTTACATGTCATACTGGAAAAGCAACATTATTTTTACCAATAGCACCAAGAAGCCATTGTGAAAGGCAAGAAACTGATTTAATGGTATGGCAAACAGCATTTGTTTAATGAAGTCAATTTTTGCCACTTCCATGGTAAATAAAACACAAAATTAGACTGTTCAGTTAAGCACTTTGGCTCCAACCTCCCTTGAACTTTAAGAAATTCAGGGAAACAAGCTCTTGGGTTGGACTGATCTGTATTGGAAACTCCACGCTGCAGCCATACCACACTATCAGTATTATTTTTACATCAAATCACAAGTAACAGGCAGTGAGGGGTGTATTATGTCCTCAACGGTCTGGAATAGAAATTCCTCAGTTACATGTGAAACCTCTCCAGTGTCTTCCACAAGAAGTGACTCCATTAAGACTAATCAAGTGCTGATTCTGCACAAGAGATGCTGCAGATCCTCCAGGAGAGCTGTAGGAGAGAAATGGGCTCTTAAACATGTAGGGAGTCACTCAGCTTCCACCCTCGAATCTGAAAGAGCTGCTTGAGGAGTTTTCATAGAATCATAGAATATCCTGAGTTGGAAGAGACCCACAAGGATCATCCAGTCCAACCTGTGGCTCTGCACAGGATACTCCAACAATCTCATCCTGTGCCTTAGAGTGTTGTCCAGATGTTCCTTGAGCTCTGGCAGATTTGGGGCTGTGACCACTGCCCTGGGGAGCCTGTTCAGTGCCAACCACCCTCTGGGGGAAGAACCTTTTCCTAATATCCAGCCTGAACCTCCCCTGGCACAGCCAAGCCATTCCCTCAGGTCCTGTCACTGGTCCCAGAGAGCAGAGATCGGTGCTGCCCCTCTGCTGCCTGTCGTGAGGAAATTGCAGGTTTGATGAAACTTGGAGGTGAGCAAAAAATTGAAGGAGGAAATATCCTGGACTTTGAAAGCATAAATAAGCTGCACAGTTTTCTGACTTGTAATAACTCCCTGTATCAGCTCCTGGGCTACTGTGGGAGTACAAGGAGGCTGTAGAAAGAGGAACAAACACTCCTCTGTGCTGCCCCTTCCCCCTGCTCTACAACACTCCAAGGCTTGCGATGTTTGGCCAAAGAATGGTGAAACCCCGGAACAACCTTGGACTACTCATGCTGGTGATCCTGAGTCACTGGCTAATGTTAAAGGCAGACCTGCAGTCAGATGTGGTGTTGAAACAGGGACTTTGCCATCAGTGGAGCTGCCCTTTGCTTTATGCCTGATCTGAATTTTGCATCGCACATGTTCCTAAAGACATTAAAAGAAATTTCTGTGAACATCCCATGAGGGGAATTTACCCCTGCAGAGTCAGCCTTGGTTTTGAATGGGTTGGCTTTTTGGGCTTGTCCCATCTTCCTAGTCTCTAAACCTCTGCCTTTGTATTATAATATGGTGTGCCGTAAATATCTGTAATGGAACGGATTACATCAGCTACCTTAGTGCTGCCAATCTCAATATTAAACTCTGCAGCAGCAAGGAGCCCTGCCCAAAGGACTATGACAAGTATTCAGCTCCATTTGTATTAGAATACAAAGTACAGACTAAACCCATATAGTTTCTGGCAACTGATACTACGTGTCAGATAAGAATGGCACAGGGGAGAACAGTGCCAGAGCATTGAAGTTCCTTCTTAGATTAAGAGCTGAGGATACCTGATACATGCCCTTCCTGAATGTGCTGTAGGTTAGTAATTTTTTTTTTTAATCTTTTAAATAGTAAATCCCCAATACCCAAGCAAAACCAAAAAGTAGTTTTGTTTATTTCTACACCTACTGTCTCTGTTAAGGGTGTGCTGGCTGCAACAAGGGGTAGAGAGAGATCTGACTGGATTTTAATGTATTTTCACCTCATTTCAGATACTCAAAAGACACTGGTTAAAATGCTTAAAAATATGTTCGACATTTCCTTGCAGTTTCTGTTCACTCAGTCAGCTGCACATTGACTGTACTGTCCTCACTACAGTTTCAAGTTTGCTTGAGGTTGTTTGGGCCAAATAAAATCCCATTCCTACAAGTTAAGCCAACGTTAGATTCCAGGGAGCTTGACCAGAACTATTGTCCACATGTTAGACTGTTCATCAGAACTTTTTTCTTTTTCAGCCCTTATCATGAATATTCTTGGAAGAGACTGCTCAAAGATTGAGGTAGCAAGTGTGAAATAATTAGACTCAGTGGAAAACAGGTTCTAAAGCGTGGGAGGCATGATTCAGCACTTCATCTTTTCAGCATTAATGATTTCTTGTTTATTTTTTTGAAGATTTTCAAGGGGAAAAGCTGGACTGACTTCTCTGCATGGGACTTAGAGATTCTGTAACTGGAAAGATAAAGAAGTTGGCAAGAACTTGCTTTATCCACCACGCTGTTCTCTGACTGCTTCTAGCCCCACAGAGATGGCTTCATTCCATTAGTATTTACTGCATATAAATTGCAAACAGCATGTTGAGACGATCAGAGGAACAAAGCAATAAAAACACAGAAGATATGAGTGCTCAAAAATTGTATTGTCTGCTGTAGGAATATGGAACCAGATCCTTGGATCCTGTGCCTTTATTTCAGCGAAGGAGCTGGCCTATTGTTTCTATTTAAAATTGGTTGCCATGGTGGTATCATCCGGGCTTTCACCCTGATGAAAATTGTTTGCATCTGTGACGCAGAAGTGCTGGCAACCCAACGTTTGCATCTACCTCCAACACGGGAGTAATTGTGGAAATGGAACCTGACGCTTCACCTGTGCACAGTAAATGGGTTCCTTAAACACCCATGTACTGTTAAAACTGTGTGGAAGTGGAAAAGCAGGTGGTTTGATCTTCTGTGGTTCCTGAGGCTGCAGAGACCTCAGACAAAGTGGAAGTGTTGAAGTGAAATTCCATGGCAAGGCTGACCTTTCCCACGGGCGTGACGCTGGTGCACGGTTTTGATTTTGCAGCACCACCTGGAATTTCTGGGAAGTTACAGGTCTCACATTTTTAAAGTGATGGGAAGCCCTGCTTGACATTCAGATCTGCTGATACAAGAGCCTCTCTCTTCCATTTTCTAATGAACCTCAATCATTAGCCTCCTTATGTCACAGGCAGCTACTGATCCCATTAATTAGGTGAATGGCAGCCACTAGGACACTCAGAATTGTCTAGGAACAAAAGAATAGATTAAAAAATAAACTCTTCATACGCATTTATCTTAGGTGGCTGTTCAACTTCTGACCCAAACTTGCTATGGGCTTAGGTTTAGGGTACCAGAATCTCATGAGGGCCCTGCAAAACTCCCTCTGCTTCCTACTTGGTGCTGATCCTGTAGGGATCTACATTCACAGAAACAAACCCCAGGCAGTCCTGGGTCTCAAAGGGACTTTTAGGCTTAAAGCTTTCTCTTTAATTAAAAAAGTTCTTTTGGAATACTAAGCCTCCTACAAGGAACAGATGGGGTTAATGCTCCTCCCTGCATTAGCTGTCAGCACTTTACTTCGAACAAAACAGCAGCAGATTTACTAGCTAGAGTAGTGCCTGTTAAATTGAATTACATCTGGAACATTAGTATCAATCCCTTCCCTTTACCTTTATTGGGAAATCCTCCTTTCCAGCTTGAGTGATAAGTGGGGGAGGAGGAACTCAAGAGCAGCTGTGAACAATGAACAAGGACCAACGTTATCAGCAGGAAAGAAAACCTGGTAGTGCCAACTGCACAATGGCAGCTCTCCCTGTGCAGAGTGGGGTTGGCCCAGAGTGCCAGCTCTATATTCCCCTAGTTTGCAGATGAAACAGCCAGGCAGTCTCCTGTCTGTCTTTCCAGCATGGATATTGTATTTCAGCTGATGTGCCTGCAATGCTGATTTTGCTGAGCTGGGAGGGAAAGATCTGCAGAGTAAGAAATTACTGAAGGCAAGCAAGAACCTCGTTGTCTTTTGGCGATGTCAGTGCGACCCTTATCAATAATTGAACAGCTTTTCCAGGAACACAATCGAGAGAGAGCAGAGTCTGTATTACCACCTTGCTGCTTCAGTCAACTGTTCCAGGAAAGGCTGTTCTCCACAGAGGCAATATCGTGCTGTTCCTTTATTCCACAGGCTCACGGTATTGGAGCTGAGGCAGTGCTCCATCTGATACATCACTTCCCACCCACACTCTCACACTTAAAAGCATCACAGGCTCGAAATAGGGACCATTTTAAAAGGGACTGGCCTGTCTGCTGCAGCCTGGAGCCCGATGTGGTGTTTGGAGAGAGAGCTGAGGGTCTTTCACAGTCCCATGAACCCTCAGTGTTGACTTTTTCATCGGAAAGAAGAAAGCTGCAGGTCAGACCTTCACTCCATCGCTATCACAAGGACTTGGCAATACTCATATCTGGTTCCTAAAGCCAGGAGCTTTGTATAAAAATTGAGAAGTGGATTCCTGAAAGCTCTCTGTTAAAAAGCTGGCACGTGAAGGATGGGAGAAGCCAGGTGACTTTGTACCACTCCTGCAGAAGACATCTTTACCTTAAGCCCTTCAAATTAATATGCCACTCTAAGAAGGGGCCAACTTGTAATAAATGCTGAAAAAAAATCAGCATATGAGGGGGGTAATATCAGAGGTTGCACTTGGTTAGGCCTTTTCCTGCATGTGTAATCTGTATGATACAAGGTGATAGCTGTGCTCTCCTGGCAGCAGTTTTTGTGGGACAGAATTTCATCCCTTACCTCGGATCTTGTGGGTTACTCTGAAGGCATAAAGAGGGTAAACGCTGTGCCCTGCAAGGCTCTGCTACCCTGGCATGCTTTGGGTAAGGCCCTGGCCCCTTCTCAAGCTCAGCCTTATCATTACATTGCAATCAGGAGAGGCAAGAGAGATTTCTGCAGTAAATATTATATCAGGCAGTCTGGGCTGCTTCAAATGAGAGCAGCTCATAAAGAGCTACTAAATATAAAATCATCCTCAGGGCAGCTCCAGTTTAAGCCAGGGCATGTCAGCTCTCAGAGAAGCATGGAGTCTTCTGGGATGTAAATAAGGTAAAGGCAGGATGAGGAGGAGAATTAGAAGTTACAATTGAAATTCTGAAAAACAAATGGAAGGTGTGCCATGTAAAAGGAGAGAAACAAAACAAACAAACAAACAAAAAACCATCAGGAACACAAAATGTCCAGTATCTGCAGTCCTAGAGTTTGGAATTTCAACTGTCCTCCACCACAGTGTCCTGCATTTCTCAAACTAATCACCCATCCTGCAAACCATGGTGTCCTCTCTACCTCAGAATGAGCTTTAAACTCATTCTGACCCTTCTCTCCTTTCTGCTTTCTCCAGACCATTCCTTCCCCTATGTTTCTATATAATCCACAACATACATATCCTAAAAGCCACTAGCAATAAACAGAAATGCAATAATTAAATCTTTCACTGACAGAACTGAGTCTCCCATCACTGCAGTCTAAACTTCACTGACTAAAAAGGCAGCAGATGTTCTCTGGTTTTCCATTTTGTGTCTGCTGGGTCTGTGGATGGCAGATCTAGACCCAGTTTTACACTTTATATGGGTGTAGCTTGGCCTGAGGAGGGTGCAAGGGAAGCAGATCTCCAAAACTCCCAAAACAGACAGGGTATGTGGTAGGGTCAGGTTCCTGCTGGATATTATTGAACTAGTTCAGTGATCCATAACTAGATCTGAACTTTGCTGCTCTGGCCTATATCTGACGGAGATAAAAGATTCTATCTATATCCTTCGGGCCGCACGAGTCCATTTCGGAGCTGGATTGTGTTTCCAGGTTATATTACCAACAGCTGACTCTGCTGACTTCTTGCATCTGAATCATTCCTCCACTTTTATCCATGTTTTCAGCTGCATAATATAGTTAATTCAACAATATATGGAAATCAACAATTATGCCAAAGTTTAACGAGGTGACAGCAGGACACTCTGAGAAGTAGTTTATCGTATGAGCCTGACCATGCTGACAGGTTTACAAATACCTTTGCTAAGCTTCAGTGTCAACACAGTTTTATATATTAAAGGCAGGTCCTCTCTTGCAGGGTACTTGCACCATCCTTCAGATGGGTGTCCTGGTAGTTCTTGCATGTACACTCTCTATTCCATAGGCATGTCTCTGAGATGTTGTTCCAGTTCTCACAATACCCTGGCCAACTGCTCTGCATATAATTAATCTGCCTTCTGAAAATAATCTTTTAATCATGACACATTAAAAGAATAATTTAAAAAAAAAAAAAAAAGAAAAAGAAAGCAAAAGATTATGTGTGTAATGGCCAGTCTTCACAAACGAAGAACCGGGGAAGGTCTTTCCACCTTCCAGCCTGCGCATTGGATTTTTTAGGTGAGACACAGTGTGCGCGGAACTGAGCCCACCCTTTAATCCTAAGGTTCATCTGCCGGGGCCAAGCGAGCTTGGATGGTGGCAGCGAGGTCCACAGGATGTAGATGGATTGCCTTACAGGGCTAACGAGCTCCATCTGCTCGGGGAGTGGCCCCGACCGGGAATCGAACCCGGGCCTTGGCGGTGACAGTGCCGTGTCCTTAACCACTAGACCACCAGGGGCTCCCAAGCAAAAGATTATATAGTACAAAACAACACCAGTAAGGAAAATTATCTACGTCCCAATCTACTTTAAGCCAGCCCATTTTTCCCTGTGGTTTTATCATCTCCTGCTGTATCAATTTAGACTTATCAGACCTACTTTCCTACACACATCTTCTGAATGACTGTTTACCCCTGAAGCAGGTGCCTCAGAGTGTCTTTTATCCCTGGCATCCCATGAAAAACGAGCAAGGAAATGAAGTAGGACATATTTGACAAGCTAGAATGGAGGCAGATTAGGTGAGCACCTAAACAGGAACTGGGAATCTAATTTATCTTGGTATCAACAGTATTCAAGCATCTAAATATCTTTTAGTACCTTGACCCAATTGACTTGGACAAAGTTCACCCAATAAATCTGTAGCAAAGCAATTCAAGTGTCCCCGGGTCATCTGCCAGCACCCAAAATAACAAACTGTGATGGTTGGGGAGAATAATAAATGGTTCTTCACAACAGTAAAGGTGTTACATGTGACCTGTCGGGCCAGTAAAAACCCACTGGCTTATTTCTTCTTGTGAAACCTTGACTTAATTCTGGCAGCTTTCCTGAGGTGTGTGTGGCTTGTCCCAGAGTCAACTACTACTGTGGGCTGTGGGCTGAAATTCATCCAAGGTTCTATAGATCTTCAAGCCAAACTGTTGCTCTTTGTGCAAAGTGTGTTGCAACAGCCAAACCCTGCCGAGCCCCAGAATCTGGCCTGGGAATTGCAGCCCTGGGTGCTGGGGCTGGGGACAGATTCCTTTACCAACACTTAAAGTAAGAACAACAACCTGCAGAGATAATTGAGCAGTTGTTGCTAGGAGGTTTCAGAGCTGCTTTCTGAAGTTCTTCTAAAATTGTATGTGCTTTGTTTGGATTTTTAAGAAACTTTGGGAGTTAAATACGGCTGGATCAAAATCACCATAAAAGGAAATTGGATTTGATGACCCTCCGTTTCCTGAGACTAATATTTTCTGGGCACAAACCAGCTGTTTGAATCTGTCTCTGAAACATTCAGGAATGAAGAGCAGGTTTTTTGACACTGTTTATTTGCATTAAGGTTGGAGCAGAATATCTCAGTCCAGAATGTATAGAGAACACACACAATATACACTTGCACTCATCATTGCAGCCATGTGTGTATATACCTGTATATACAGTGTATACAAGCAAACCTCCTTTCACTAAACCATGCCTGTGGTTTAATTGTCATAACACTTGCAGTAGAGCTGGGCCCAACCTAATTTTTCACATTCCTTGATCACCAAGCCAAAAACATACAATCAGTTTGCACTTTTAAATGTCTACGTCACAACTCGGATTGTTTCTCAGCATGTGACGTTTGTTTTAATTTGTTCAAGTTCTTCATAAAGTTCCTTTCTATTTTTCTGATTGGACAGTAGAACCTGAGGACATCTCTGTTTCACAGACAGATTAAAAATCGGTAAAAATAGATACAGCAAAGTTGTTTACTCAGGACCTTTGCTAAAAGGAGGAATCAAACTAAATCCACTTCTTTGCTGCAGTCCAAATCTGTTGGCTTGTACCCAAATAGTTACCATACAGCCTTACTGGAGGCAAGGTACTATAAGTTTTTCCTTAAAACTCAACTCTTTCCTTGGTGACAGTTTTTACAGATAAGTTCTGAATGTTCTAAACATGATGGCTAAAGGAGGGAAGAGCCCTGGATTAACTTTAGAGAAAGACATACAGTTTAATAAGGTCAAATCACCCACTGACAAGAGAGACACAGGGAAAGAAGAATGAGAAAGGTCATAAAGTATGTACCCACACAAGTATTTAAATAATATTACCAAAAAGCAGAGTTATCACATAAAGTCCATTAGTTCTTTGTACAAAATCCCTTATGACTGGGGGGGAAAGATGACATATTTCCTAGAGTCCAACTGTAGTCTGAGAGCCACTAACTAATTCAAAGTAGATTTTTTGGCCCCGTCACCACAGCAAACCCTCAGGATGAATGGAAAGTGTATTTAAACAAGGTAATGCAGTGATGAATCATCAAATCTGCTGCCTGCTGAGGTGGATCACCCCTCCACTTGGGACCTGCTTGTCCTGCCTCTGCCTGAGGTGCCACTGATTCTCAGTGAGAGAAGTCACTGGAGTTAAATAAAACCACAGCTTTTTTCGAGCGCCTTCAAGAGTAATTTGTATATTTGATTCATGTTTCAGAAGTGGAAAAATCATTAAGCCCATTAAAGGAATGATATTGAAAGCCACAGTGCAAGGGAGGTGAGGCCTGATGGCTTCAGCTGGCTTGGGAAGAGAGGGAGAAACCAGAGTGTGTGCCCTGACTCTTCCACTGCATAAAGCAGAATGTATTTAGAGTGGGTGAAGCATCTGCCTGTGACAGAGATGTTCTCACTGAGGACAGAGAGAAACGTTCATCAACAGCAACAAAAGACCTTGGAGCATCCCTCCTTGGCCCTTTATTTCCTGAGTATGTAAGCCATGAATGATGAGTGTGCTGAGGGTTAAAGCAAAAATAAAAAATCACTCTCTGGGAAAACATACAAGAAAAGGGCAGCTAAATCTCTGACAGATGAGAACTCTCTCAGGGTGTCAGCAACAGGAGTTCTGATTTACACTATCTGGAGGGAGAGATAAGGACTGCACAGTACAGCAGCATCTAATAAAAGATGCCTGCAGCACAATAACGAGAGCAAGCTCTTCATTTTATTTATTTATTTCACAGTTAATTTAGTGTTCCTGAAAGCAAGGGCCTTTATTTTTTTTTTTTTTTTACGTCTGGTCACTGGCAGTACAGCCAAGTTCTCCCTCACTCACAGCTCTGTCAGAAGGCACTTTATAAATAACTGGAGATGAGGATCTTCACCCCTGACCTGTGGGATCTACCACTTGAAAAGAAAGATGAGGAGCACTGATGCCTGGCAGACACAGCACGTCCCTGCCTTGCAGATTTGCTCACACAAACCTGCCTGGTTCAGACCTGGTCTTCAAAGCAATAAGCAGCAGGGCCATGTGTATGTGGTGAGCACATGATGCACATAACCAGCAACTCTGCTTATAAAAATAATTTCATTTCAACTTCTAGGGTCTGCTACAAGTACTCGAAGTCTTGAAACAAGAAAATCAGATCAAAGTTAAAATATAAAATAACTCCTCCACTCTCACTCCCCCACAACTGGAAAAAATCAGCTGATAATTTGGAAGACAAGTTAAAAAATCACCTAAACATCTAATCTGGAGCTATTTACTCTGCTTTGCAGGAAGGATTTCTGCATGGCTGCATGATTTCAGTGCACTTGTTCAGAATAAGACATGTTGCAAACACCTACTTTGTTTTTGCTGCTGCTTCCATGTTCCTCATTCCCTCCAGTCTGTCCCTGGCTCATTAGTCATGTTGGGGCAATGATAAGGTGGAGAATGATTACATAGTTGGCTCAGACTTTTCCCTTCCCAGTACAGACTGTGCTTGGATCCCTCCTGGGTGG
The DNA here is from genome assembly GCF_003031625.1 of Empidonax traillii. Taxonomy (NCBI): domain Eukaryota; kingdom Metazoa; phylum Chordata; class Aves; order Passeriformes; family Tyrannidae; genus Empidonax; species Empidonax traillii. The sequence continues at coordinate 791,666 of NW_020955215.1, forward strand.
AGACTGACCTGAATGCCTTCTTTAAACCATACACATGCAAGTCTGTACTGTAATGATTTCCACTTTGCTTACGTACCTGTTCCTGTTCCCAGGGCTCATCTTTCAAAACAGGACAGTCCTGATTCAGGTCCTGTTGTTGGCTTAGTTGATTTGAGTGAGAAAACTGCAGATCCACACTGAAGCAACTCACATTTCCCATCTGTCTTTAGAAAAAACATTGCTCTGTGCATTCCTCGCCTGTTATTACGTGCAAGTGAATTCAGCAGGTGAATGAGTGTGTGTTGTGACAGTCCCCTGAGGAATATTGCTTCTGGGAATAACTTTCCAAGGTACTCAGAAAGTGTTCTGTGAGCAACTGCATTTGGAGATGCTCAGTGGTGAGATTTTGGTTTTGCCTCTCTCTCTTTCAAGCCCTTTTAGGACAGAGGTGTTTTTTACCCACCTCAACAACATGTAACTCCTACCCTGAGACAGGCCAGGGCCCGCCTCACTGGGTAACACAATCATAGCACAGGACAACTGTCCTCCTATGCCAAGAATCCAAGGATGTGCTCAATCTTTTCTCCCAAACCTTCTCATGTTTTGGTTTTGTTGTTTTTTTTTTCCCAGGAACTATTAATGTCCCTTCTCTACCAGCCTGAGCCTTGGCTTCCTCCTTGACTCAGTCTTTGACTCAGCAGTACGTTTAAGCACATCATTTCTTCTGCTTTATGTTCCACTTTAGCCTTTCCTCTATTCCCACACTGAGAGAAATAACCTAAATACAAATGGCCTTGTGACTTGCCTGTAGCAAACTTCTCCATTCTGCCACAACACCACCGGTATTACCTGTTCAGAGCCACTCAGACTGTTCCTCCTGCTGCTCCACAGCCTCCCACCGATCACGCCCTCACATCCGTGCCCTTTGCATGCAGTGCTTATGGAAAAGAAGGTGAAAGATGCAGGGTGAGGAGAGGGGGTTGGATAGGAAGTTTTGGGCAGTGAAGCACAGAACTGCTGGCAGCAGGTGCTGGCTCAGCCCTGCCAAGGTACCACCGCTCCAGCCCTGAGCTCCTGCATGGCTCTACCTGCTCTTCCAGTTCCCAGCTCCCACAGCTGTCAAAACACTTCTGCCAGGGAAAGGAGTGCTCTCCCCACCTGCCTCTGGCCGTACCCACGTAATAGGCTTTCCTGCCTTAGTCCTTGCTTAGAACATCTCCTGCTGCTTTGCACTTCTGCATCCAGTTCAGCCGCCACAGGAGCCCCTGCTCTGCCCCAGCCTGGCAGAGGTCTGACCCGCTCAGGTCTGTCTCCAGCAGAAGAAGGGCTTCTGACACCTCTCCTGTCGTGTGTGGACATGGTAATGCAAAAGAGAACCAGCTGATACCCTTGGTCTGCTTTCCCCCAGCTTTGCTTTTTTTTCATGTCAACTTCAGTGCCTCCAAATTCTCACACTATTGCCCAAGCATCAGCATAGGTCTGAACCCAACTGTCAGCTGACTTGGCAGACTAAGTGCTTAACCCACTTGTTACTGAGGCATCCCTCCATTCCACCAAAACACATAAAAGCTAAGAAAATAACATGTTCTAGACATTAAATCAGGCATCTGAAGTCATCACCGACTTATTTTGCTTTTAAGTTCCTTAATGATAAAAGGGACCTCGATAGAGTTGTTTCAAAGCTGCTTGGGGATTTAGATTAATCTAATTTGAGGGTTTGGGCACCTACACATGTTAGGCTGCACTGAAAATCACAAGATAAACTGATTTTCTCTGTGAGAGAAGATGCTGCTTCCCCAAGTGAAGGGAACCACTTCCCTTGCAGCCAAGGTCCACAAAGTCAGAAAGGCTGGAGGGGATCGGGAAGAAGGAGGGGAGCCACATTCCCAGTGGAAAATGCTATTGATCCTTTGCCATAACAGCAATAGCCAGTAATACTGTAACATGAACTAACCTGCCCACCAAAGCAAAATGCTCAGTGATTTGTAAAAACCCCCTCTAGAATGTAAAGAACAAGACCAGAAACGCTATTTAAGGTTTGAAGGTTTCCTCAGGCAATGCAAGAAGTAGAAGCCTGATTAATCTGTGATTTGTTTCTCTGCAGGCGAACGAACACATCCCCTGTGCTCCCACACAGAACTCGCTCGGGAAGGGCTGGTGGTGGCTTTGTCAGTGTGGAGGGAGAACGTGCTGAGAGGGAGAGGGAGAAAAGTCTTTCCCTACGATGAGGAACATGCGCTCAGCTGAAGGCAGGGCACAGTTCTCCCGTCTGGGGCTCGTACAGCGTGGCCAGTCACAGCAGTACTGAGCTTGGGGGAATACCCTAACTCAGGTACATTTTGTGAGAGAAAGGCATCATGTCTGCTGCCCTGACCCTAATAAAGCTTCTTCTTTTCTTTTTTACTGAGCTTCAGAGCTAGAGCCTGCTGGAGGCCCTCTGAAATGCTAAAGAAGCAACTCCCGTTGGCGCAGAGGAGCCCATAGCAAGATTTGGTTTGGTAATGTTCCGTTCCAGCTACAAACTGAAATGAGTGTACCACCTTGCAAACAACTGCATGTTCTCAGAAAACACCCTCTGGAGAATTATTGGAAACCATTTCTATCTGACAGGCTGGCACTCAGCCCTCTCCCCAGCCAGCATTCATCCCTCTGGTAGCAGCTAATGAGCACTGGGCAGCACAGGTGGAGAAATGCCACAGTAAGGCAAGGATTCCTATGATCTTTAACCATGTGGCTTGAAAGGGGAAGAGACACTATGCTGGACATCTCCTGACTTCACAGGGAAGTGGATCTAACTGTTGAATATTATTGTTGGGCACAACAGTGCCCAGTGGACCTTAGGAATAAAAGAGGCTCCATTGTGCTGTGGTGCATCAGCATTTTCCAACAAAAATGTGGCAAGGATGGATGAGAGGAGCAAGTGGGTACAGACACACCAGGCAAGGGAGCATGAGAGCAAATGAATTTTCAGTTTGCTGACAATTCTGTAAACATGAATGAGTAATTTTGTTTGTCTGAGATCTTAGAGTTATAAAGAGACAGCTTGGCACTGGACAAAAAATGTTTCCCTCTGGACTTCATAATAACCAAACTCCAGAACATTTTTAAATGAAGAGTCAGCCTGAATCAAAACCAGGATTAAAAAAAATGAAAGTCCTGTTTGAATGTCAAGTGAAATGGACTGGACATTTTTGTGCCTTATTCAAAATTAAACCAAAATGGTGTTTTGGAAAGTTTTTTTCTTCCAAATCTTTTCTTGCAAGAAGGAACAACTGGGCTGGAGGCAAAGCATCTCATCTCTGCAAAGACCACATGGAAACAAGCCTGGTTATCTGGATTCATGTCAGCTGCCAAACCACTGCTGTGGTTTTCAGTGCACCACTGGGCTGAGGAGGATCTTGAGTAAGAATGTGGAAAGGGAGAGGGAAGCCTTGAAGGTACCTACCAGTACAAGGGGAAAAAAAAGATGGGGATGAAGGGTAGAAATGTTTTAAAAGTGGAAGAGGTAGGCAAAACAGACAAGAGATCTGAGCACTGTGCATCCTAGTAGACATGACAGATAGGACTGGGATTGTGTATGAAGGCAGTCATTTCTCTGGGATACCCTGGAGAAGGGGGAGACCAGGGTGAGAAATGCTCCAGCCTAACTGATGAACCAGGAAACTGATCCCTGTGTCTTTCAGAGTTTGAGACTAAAATGCAGAAAATGCATGTCTCAGAAAGCTCAAGGGGCTAAATGTAATTTCCAACTTGAAGTGATGGCACCAGGCAATGCTGTGTGACTCATGCTCAGACCTGACCCCTTGGAGGCTGTGGAGGCTGTGTGGAAAATTTTATGCTGAAGCAGAAGTAGAGGGAGAGCTGACCTGGCCATCAGTGGTGAGTGGAGCAAGGAGACACCAACCACCTTCCCCGACAGCTTAGAAGGCTTTGAAAAGACTGAGTGCTGTCACCAGATGTTTTCTGGGAGAGACGGGAAGAAGAACCTTCTCAGAGATGTGTGCAGGGGTGAGGAGCTACCAGAGGAATGAGGCTGCTTTGCAAAGCATTTGCAATCAATTATAATCAGACAGGTTTGGGACAGATGGCAGGAGACAGAACAGATCACAGATCCAAACAGGAGCCCCGAGGTGGGACCAGAGAGATCCCTTGGCAGGGGTGGGCATCACCACACGTGGCGTGGAGCTCGACATCCTCCTGCTCCACTCCTGTTTTCTGCCTCTCTGCACCCAGCAGGGAACAGCAGCCCAGCACAAAAGGGTCAACAACTCAGCTGTGGCATAAAGGGTTCAGAGGGGAGGAACTTGCAGTACCAGCAGGCCAGGAGGGAGTTAATTTGAGTGTCACATGGCAGTTGTGACCAACAATTCGGGCCCTGTAAGAGGGGTCTGACCAGGCCGTTGTGGTTTCTCCCTGAGCTGACAAACCCATCTACGAGGACCCTGCAGAAGTGCTGCCTGTCAGACACGGGCTGAGAGACCTTGCCAAGAGTAGTTCTTTTCTCCCTCAGTTTGAAATAGCCCGTGAATGAACAGTGGTTTCATCTATTATTCAAAATCATTTCACAAGATATATATATTTTTACCCTCTAATTATTATTTGATATTATAGATATCAGCTGGAATTCATTCCTGCTCTGTAATGTGAGAAATAAAACTGCTGGGGAGTTTTTCCCCCACTGTGAAAACTCACGGTGAGCCCATATAAAGTTTGTTCCTCCTCAAGCATTTGCGTACGTGAGCTCAGTATTTCCACCCGTGCTGGTGCAAGGACTACTTGGCTGTGTGGGAATGCCTGGAGAAGGCCTTTGAAGAGGGCCAGATCAAACTGGAATTTCAGTTTTAATTAATTGCTGTAGAAAATGTCACCGGTATTATTCACCCAGCTGTACTCTTATGTCATGTTTGCCTGAGACAAAGTTCTCCCATGTACTGTAATGAATCATAATATTTAAGATGAATACACAGCAGCAGTGACATTCACCAGGGCTTTCGGCAGCTGGAGCTCGGGATGAGCTCCACCAGGCTCCTCTCCCAGCTGCAGCTGGATGTGCTTCAACTTGACTTATCTCAAGCTTCCTGAGGTTCTTGCCTGCTCAGAGACAGCCCCCACACCACATTCCCAGGGCATGAGCTGTGGGGAGACCCTTTCTGCACCCTCTGCACGGGGGATTTCACCACCCTGGTAGGATCCATGAGTCTGCCAGGCTCAGCTGTGATGGGAGGGCAGAAGGTGGTGTTGTAAGGGCTGTAAATCACCTTTGCTTCCTGCTGATCTCCAGAGCTGACAGAGATCTGTCTGCTTCAAGCAGAAGAAACTGAGTGAAGGTGGGAAGAGGTGCTATTATGTATGATCAGCTTACGCTGCAATTAATGCTTTTTTTTTTTTTTTTTTTAAATATCTCTTTGCAGAGCAGGTTCCTCTCTTTGAGTTAAACCTTCCACCACTCCCATTTCTGCCAACACCCACTGGTAAGGAGCACTGCAGTGAAATCTAATCAGAGCGGAGATCAACTCATTACCCTGAGAAGTAAACGTGTCTCTCAGACAAAGCAGCAATTTTGTCTGAGTCATTGCAGCATCTCTGAATGTATCCAAAACAATCAAAAGCTGGCTAAACCAGTCCATTAGTAGCAGAGCCATCACCTTTTTTCCCTCCTGCACAGTCCCAAGGAGAAGCCATGTTCCACTTGCCCTACTCCTGGCAAGAAAACCCCTTTCTCCTTTGTTCCCACGATTAATATTTCAGTGAAATCCCATGGCCTGAGTGTTTATGTTTTCTCTTTGTTACAGGACAGTAAAATGTGACAAGAGAAGGGACGCTTTTAATTCCTTGGGCCAACTGGTGAAGGGCTGAGAATGGTGTAATCATTGGTGTGGATGGGGATAAACAAGCCAGACTTGCGCGTGCACATGAGGATGAACATAAACAGGAGGAGGAACAGCGTTACCATAGAAATGAAGAGCTGCCTGAGCAGACATCGTTTGTCACATCAGCATCCCTGCCACGGGGTGCTGCCTCAGCCCTGGGGCTGTGTGAGGGTGGTAGTGCCTTTGGGTGTGCAGGTGTTCAGCTGCTCAGCAAATCCTTCCTGGTGCCACTTGGGAGAACTGATACTGAACTCTGATAGTGGCCAGAGAAGTTCTGCTGAAGGAGCAGAAGTGCTGTCTCCGGTGCCATCCAGGAAATAGGCTTTGGAGCTGGGTCTGGAGCACCAGCCCTGCTTCCTGCCACGGAGCCAGGGATGGAGGAGGCTGGTGGGAGACCGACAGCTGAACACCTTGTCAGGAAGAGGATGTGCAGAGTAGGGCCAAGAGCTTTACATTCCTCATTTGGCATCATAGAATCATAGAATGATTTGCTGCAGGTGGAGGAGGGGAAGTCGTACACAGAATAGTTTGGGTTGGAAGGGACTTTAAAGATTATCCTGCCTGCCATGGGCAAGGACACCTTCCACTAGACCAGGTTGCTCAGAGCTCTGTCTAACCTGGCCTTGAAAGTTTGCCTGTGGATCTGTGCCAGCCTGTGATGCAGGTGACAACCTGTGTTCACCCTAGGATGGGCTGCAATGAGTAATGCAGCCTCATTTACAATGAGACAGAAAGGTTTGGGGTGTACCACTGCCCTGGAGGTACAGAGCCTTTCTCTTTGTTCCCTTTCAAGATCCTCACTTAGAAGCCCAGTCAGGGTTTCCTCACACCCTCCCCAGGGGATGGCTGGGGTTCACAACACCAGCAATTTTCCTGCAAGCCTTGTGGAATTCGGTATTTTTCATAAAGTCTAAACTCCTGGACTATTCTCATTAACTGAAAGTCTTAGCTTTCATTTTTTCCTAGGTCTCATGACTGCAAAGAAAAGCTTAAAACCATGACCCTTAAGCCTCATAAATCAGAAGTTAAATAATTTCTTTTTTAAACTCAGCCCAAACATCCCTATTAAAGAAAAAAAAGAGAGAGAGAGAGAGAAGCAAGAGCTCATGACATTTTTTAACAAGATGGTTTTTGTTATTGTGGGAGACACTGGGGGCTGCAGGACTAACATTCAGAATATATGTAAGTATCAAACATAAACATAATACAATATACATAAGATATATATTTCAGGTCTGACCTTGCAAGTCACTCCTAGTTTCTGACAGAGAATTTATTGTCAAGACATGTTCTCCCCTTGGCCTTTGTGAAAACTGCCAATGGAATATAGGACATTCTTGGAGAGAACAGAGGAGCTAAAATGATAAACACCCATGACACAGTCAGAACATACAAGCCTGTAAATAAATATACCTGAATGCTAACAGCTTCCAGTCAAGAAAAATTGTTGTTGACCGCTTGCCAGCAAGTCAGCAAATGGCTGTGGAAAACAGCCCTGCATCACCCTACAGTCTGTGGGGCCTCTCAAACCACACAAGCAGTGAACAGGCTACAGAATGTTGTTCTGTCCCTCTGGATGCTGCCCCAGTAAATGATTTTCCTTGATCAAGACTTAATCCAATAAGGAAGACATAGTAAGAATGTAAATGTCAATTGTAGTTGAGAAATTTGACCTGTTGGTCATAGAAGCAGCTTAATTTAATTAGAGCCACTTATTGGAATAAAAAAATGCCCGTTGTAGTAAGAGTCACAGACAACTGTGTGAGGAAAACGTGAGGAAGAGGAAAAGAGGGACATGACCTAAATTGCCAGAAGTGAGAAACTGCAAGGTCAGAGGCAGGACAGACACCTCTGTTCGCTGTTCCTGCCTTCTGGACCGTGCCAGCACAGCAGCGGTAACACGCCACGCTCGGGAAACATTTTTCATCAAGGCTTTAAGAGCTTTGTTGGCATTGATTATTTAAGGCTCGTGCTAGCACAGTACAGATAGAAGAGCTGTAGCTCAAAGAAGTGAAGTGACTTGTCCCACGGTCATCCAGGGAGCCCTCGGAGCAGATCCTGCCTGACCCAGCACCTCTTTGCTCCAACCAGCACAACATCCACTGGCTTTAGGAGGCAGCGCATGAGCTCACACGATTGCTCTTGGCTGTCAAGTCCTCTCATCTCCCAAATTAGACTCAAGCTTTCCTGCTTTCAGATTCATGTGTAGAGTATTTGGACTTGGTTGTGCAAATTTCCTGCCATGTTAGAGGCTTGGGCTGGTGTTGTCAACATCCCATGAAGGGCTTGACACTGTTTTGGCAGACCAAGGATTTCAGTGTGCAGAGTGTAAAACCCTGAAACCAAGGAGGTGAACTTGAGGCCAAACAGATTTGGTCTTATACAATTGCCTAGAGGTACTAAAGCTTGGTTTCCATGCCAAAACGTTTAGTTTCTCTCAATCACTGAGACTTTTCAAAGTTTAACTGTTACTTGGCACAGCAAATCGGAGCAACTCTTGTAACACTCAGTTTTCAAGTGTTTATAAACAGCCCTTCAAAACCACCTGCAATTAAGTAAGCAAGTTTTCACACTTACAGGTCCAGATCTCTGTTTTGCATTTTGATGTGGTCTCAACAAAACAGTCTCAGAAAATGTGAGTGCCAAAGACAAAGCAGTGTTCTGTCTCAGCCTAATGCTTCTCACTCATGTCTGTACTCTTGGTTCAGATGCAACTCCAGAAAACAAGATGTCTGAATATACATTTAATCAAGGAAGATAGAAGAAAACTGCTTTTTGATGCTAAAGGAAAAGGATGGGGAAAGGATAAAAATACTCATTTCAAAGCCAAGAAAATAACAGCAGCAAAGTACGGTAAGCACTGAAAAACATGCCTGAGAAAGTTATGGGATTCCAAGACATGGCTCCCACCCAAGAATCCTACAAGCATGGCACAAGCAAGCTCAGATAAAGACATTTTTAAGCAGCCCCTCAAAACAAAAATTAACAGAAGGAGCTGAACTAGAAAATGTTCACATGTAATTCCAGAGCAGATGGACTGTAAGTCTCTGAAACAGAAGGTCTCACCCACAGAAGTTTCTACCCATCCTTAGAGTACGAGCAACAACAAAAGCAGGGTTTGTAGATCTGGATGTGCTCGTGCTCAGTTACCTCTGTGAGACTGGGAGTCTCAATGCACAGATTTGGAGGTTTAACCACTTAGGTGGGTGCTGCCAGGCTCTCAGGCCTGTGGTTGTTACACAGTGCATCACTTAAACCCAACTGTGAGTCAGATTCAAGGGCCATGTCCCTAATGGGGGATGCTGTCCTGAGGGTGGGGGGCAGCAGGACTCTGCCTACTGTGCTTAAGTCATCCTGGTACACAAAGCTGCAAACCAGGGGTTTAGATCCAGAGTTCATTGATACCTGGTGCTGAAATCACAGTTCAGGCCACCTCTACCATTCAGGGAGAGCTGGACCTTTGTTGTGTAGCCCACTGACCTGTTCGGGGGAGGCACAGGCTGGGGAGGAGGCACAGCCAGTGTCTGAACACTGTTGCACAATAGCACTGCACTGGGGCTCTTGTGCAAACCAGAAAGAAAACATGTTTTTCCATTCAGGAAAGGTCCCCAGTAACAGTATTCTGTTGACCTGAAGAGCAACCTCGTGAAGTGAAAACTTACAGGTGATATATACTGGTGTTATATATCTTACCAAGAGGACAGATGGGATATAAAACATCCAAACTTGTCTGGGAAGCTGCCTGGATTTTTGTCTGTCCATATAAACCTTTAATTGCAAGAGATTAGGTAATGTACACACCTTTTGCCTGTGCTTCAGGTACCCCAAACTCCTGCATGAATTAGTGGGGGCATCTGGGCATCTCTGCCTCTCAATCAACCAAGTTCTGAACAGTTGAATGAAACATCAGTGTTACTGGAACATGAATAGGCAAGACCTTCACAGGGGGGTAGGAGAGTCTGCAGTCCAAAAGGATGGAGGAGTTGGATCTGGGGATTGCACTGAGAGCAGTGCTGTGCTTGAACTGGGAGATATGGATCTATTGAACTGGTTCTTCCAGCTCAGCCTGAGTGCCTGGACGACTTGCATTTTTGTAGTGTAACAGCACCTACATGAGTGACAAGGAGTGGCTGAATGAATAAAACACTGCAGCAGGAGCAATAATTTAGGAGTCCATTTAACACACGATGGCTGTCAGGGCTGTAAATACCTATGAAAGCTTCTGGTCACGTGGCCAGAAAGCCTCAGTCGGGCTGGTGCAGGCACTGCAGCAACACAGTTTTGGTGCTCCAAAACTTGTGCAGGAGGCAGACAAGACGGCAGCACCCTGCAGTCTCACCTGGGACCCTCACCTAGGTGGACCCTGAGAGCACTCACACCTCATACACAGTGGCAGATTAGCAAAGGAATGTGGGGGAAGGAAGGCACCTTTTCCAAAATTCAGGATCCTCAGGAGGAGAAGTGATTGTCAAAAGAAATAATTTGCATAGAATCCTAGAATGGTTTAGGTTGGATGGGGCCTTTAGAGATCATCTCGTTCCATCTCCCTTCCCCCTGCCATGGGCAGGGACACTTTCCACTAGACCAGGTTGCTCCAAGCCCCATCCAACCTGGCCTTGGACACTTGCAGGGATGGGGCAGCCACAGCTTCTCTGGGCAACCTGTGCCAGGGCCTCACCACCCTCACAGGGAGAAATTTTTTCTAATATCTAATCTAAACCTGCTATCTGTCAGTTTAAAGCCATTTTATAATCACACACTTAAGCTGTTAAACTCACCTGGGAGCCTTACCCACCCTGCCTGTCCCCTGGGATGCTGGAATCGCCCTTCCCCCTGCCTCGCCACACCTCAGCAATTCCAGTTGCCAGCCCACATAAACGTACACCCACGTAGATCAGGGATCTACTGCCAGGAAGCTGAGCACTGATCCCAGCTGCTCTAGCTCCATACAGTAGGCCTGGCTAGAACATGGCAAGAATTCTCCCCTGTGGGGACTTTTAAGCAACTGCCAATAATTTCCCATGCTCCCAGTGCCAGTAAGAAATAAATAAATAAACAGGGGGGAAATGCAAATGGAGAGGACACGTAAAACTGCCAAACCAAATTCAGGGCGCGAAAGAAAAAAGGAGGAAGAAAAGAAAAAAGGCATTGAGAAGAGCACAGTCTAGCCAGTAACACTTTCCAGTCCCATCCATAGCTGAGCTCAGAACAGTAATTCCTTGTTTGCAGGCTCCTCTGTTAGAAGCTAAATGTGATTGCAACTGAAGTACATTGATTAACCCAAAATAACTTTCCCTCAATTTGCTGGCTGCTCAAGAATACTCAGGAGACCTGCTTTTGTTCTGAACTAGTCACTCAGGAGCTCTGGCTCCGGTCCTTGTGCATCTATTGAAACTGAGTGAACCAGAAAAACGCCAGGAACTGCACAAGGACACATAGTACAGTTTAATTAGTTTAGAGAGAGGAATTTATTTTTTTTTTTCAAGCATCACTTGGGCAAATAGTTGTTGTCTCCGTCCTTTTTTTTTTTTTTTCCATGGTCTTGTTAAAATAATTTCATGGTTGCAGTTTTTGTTCCTGTGCTTAGCAAAGCAAACTGTAGCGGTCAGAGCTGGCAGAGGCCTGAGGGGGAGGGCTGGGACAGGCTCTCTCTTCCTACAAAAAAAAAAGTAGTGCAGCATTTTATCACACTGCTTGCAAAATGATGCGTTTAAAGGGCAGAATTGTCAATGTCAGATGTGAGGCTGAGGTACCTATTAATAAACAGCCTCTGCATAGGAAATTCTTTGCAGACTTTAATCAGGAATTTTCCATAGTAACGCCGTGTTCCTGCAGTTAGCTCGGTGACAGCGGTTTAAATTCCGCCCAATGGACTTTGCGTTCGTCTTTGAAAATAGAAATAATACGTGTGAGATCACAGGTGCTTCGTTCCCTTATTAGCAAACATTTCATGGTGGCTTTTTATTCCTCTGTTTTCCCCCCTGTACGTATATGTGAGCTGAAAAGGAGAGTTAATTTTAGAATGACTGAAAGATCTGGAACCAAATCTAGCCTAAAACCCGAGTTCATATTCAATGCTGTTATTATCATAAAAGTTGATCTAAGAGATCCTTCCACAAAATGTTGGAAATCTCACAAGTCACTGCTCTCCTAAGTCCCACAGTATCATATATCACATCCTGCAGGAGTGGCTGTTGCCATGAGGCTTTTGCCACACGTAAACAAGGAAACAAGCAGCTTCTGCTTTGGGATTGAACTCAGAAGTGAGAAAATCAAATCTCAAGACTCTACAGCAAATGTCTCCCTTTGATCCAAACTCCAGCAACTAGGAGGGTTTCTCCATTTCCGATTCAGCTCTTCAGCCACTCCAGCACTATCCGGCTCACTGTGAGTGCATAAAACTGCCTGGAAAAACAAATGCTGGCTCTCCTGCCATGTTCTCTCTATTGCCTGCAATCACCTTTAGCTCATTCAAGCCAGTTTCATACATCTCTGGCCTTACCCACTCCCAAGCATGACTGTCTTCCTTGTGTGGCCAAACCCTCCTTTCCTGGCTCTCTGAAATAGCCCCCCTGAGTTTTGTATGCCTGCAGGGACTGCAGTCCCAGTTTATCATTCTGCAATTAGCAGGTAGACTCTCCTCTAGTATTACCTGTCAATCCCAATAATTATCCTACCTACCTCCCACTGCAAGATGGAGTCCTAAAAAATCAACACTACAGAGCCTTAGATCCAACTCCTAAGTTATCCACCTTATCCCAAAAGGATTTTGTTTGCCAGATAGGGTTCATGACTACTTTTCTGCTACATGTGCCAAAGGATAAGTAAAAGTTTTAAAAGCCTGGAAGGGGCTGCCCAGGGAGGTGGTGGAGTCACCATGCCTGGAAGCGTTTAAGAAATGACCGGATGTCGCACCCAGTGCTCTGGTCTGCTTGAAAAGGTGGAGATCAGTCAAAAGTTGGACTTGATGGTCTTGGAGGTCATTTCCAACCCTAATGAGTCTGTGGTTCTGCTACTACATGGCTAGATGGCTTTCCTCTTTATTCTAGTTTTCAGTTTTATAGACCAAAATCAACTGCAGGGGATTTATGCTTAGGCCACAGTTTGCTTGAGCCTAAAAGAATATACCAAGGAGGTATCACTGGCTGCTGGGCTTGTTCATATACTTTTCTCCATACATTACATCCGCTTTGAAACACTGCTGAAGACAAGGAATTGGGCTAGATGAACACCTGCTCTCATGCAAACTGCACTCTGTTCTTAGGTTTTTGTAACGGCTTTTGCGCCATGGCCTAGCAACAAGAGGCTGGGAAGCTGGTTGGGATGGATATCATGGAAATGTACCCAAAGTGATGAAAAAACTACATCTGTAGGAAATGTTATAATAAAGAATCTGGAATCATGTGGCTTATCTCATGTGGCAGTATCAGTGCATTTGCAACAGGCTGGAAATAACAGCTATTGAGACAACGTAATGGAAGTGCAATGTGCTTCCCCCATGGCTTTATTTCTCTTTCAGGAGCAAGGATTAACAAATTCAGCAGCAAACTCAGACTCTGCGTTCAGCAAAACTTCCACGAGCAGCTTAAGGAGTGATTGATGGGTAATTTTCCAGATCTCAAAAATAATAAGAACAGCAACAAACATGAAAGGATCCAGCAGCATTTTTGTGTAGTAATGTTTAATGGCTCAGTGTCCCATTGTAATGATTGTTCCCTGGGTCTGCGGGGGGAGCTGGTTTTAATCAATGGAGCCCTTTGGAATCAAATGCAGGTATTTACTCGAACACAACATGCAGACCAGTGTTTGTCTAGCTAGCAGTCTGCCTGTGTCAGCTAATGCTGTGTTTGGAAGAGGTTTCTGACTCTGACAAAGAAATGGATAACCAGACATTTCCTCATCATCCCATCTAAAAATCTGGGAGTGAACGGCATCCATGAATGAGAGGAGAGACTCTGCAATCAATAAAATGAAGCTGGCCTCTGAATCTCAGCAAATAAACAAAACTGTGATCTCAGGTCAGCCCTCAGGTTTTCAGCAGTATAAAGAAGAGAAGAAAGGCTGATGATTTTCAGTGTTTGGCTGTAGATCCTCTTTTTTTCTCCTGGCGCCTGTGGGAGCTTCACCAGACCAGGAGGTCAGGAGAGGGACCACCACTTAAAATAATGACTGTGAGACTCTCAAGGCTCTTCTTTTCACAAAGAAAAATGACTGTCTCCTCTTTCCAAGCATACTGGCATGCTCAAGGTCAAATCTGAAGGAGCAGAGCCACAGTTGCACACCCGGACTTTTGAGGAAAAGCCTAATCCAAGGGACCACCCCAGCAGATTACCCTCATGTGACACACTGAACTACTGCCCCGTGTTCCCTACCCAGGGAACCGAACTGAGATAAAGCCAAGTCACAGTTGCTGACATCCATTAGTCCAACATTACTATGTAATGATGCTTATTATTGCTTAGTGCTTGATAAGGACAGGATCCCATTTCCCTTGGGAGTGGTCACAGCACCAAGCCTGACAGTCCAAGGAGTGTTTGGACGATACTCTGAAGCACATGGTGTGACTTTTGAGGATGGTCCTGTGCAGGGCCAGGAGCTGGAATTGATGATCCTTGTGGGTCCCTCCCAACTCAGCATATTCTGTGATTCTGTGGCTCTGCTACAAGCAGACAGTTTGTAAAATAAAAAAATGAGCATCCCTTACACCTCATAAGTGAAATCAAATTGGGGTGAAACCCTGCCTCACTCCAACAGTTGTCACTAGGTTTTAAAACTGTACATTAAACCAGCATTTCAGCAAGTTGGGAGAGTGATGTGAACCCGGAATGAGAGGCTACGAAATCCTTTGTATTTGTACAACCTCTGCCAAAAGTGCTTTATTAGCAGGTCACAAAGTCTCATAGGCTGGAATTTCTGCAGTAAATTGCATTCAGGCTGAGCTCACAAATCATTAGCCATGCAATCTTGTTTATCCTGCTAGGACTTGGAGTTTGTCCTGTTACAAAATCAAAGCAGCAAGGTTGAATGGCTCCAAGTGAAAAGCCTAACGAGTGAATAAGATTCTCTAAGGAGGTATGAGGGGACAGGAGGGACAGTCACTACATGTAGACATGGCTGGGAGACAGCATATGAATGGTCCTGTGGAGGTGAGATCCCCCTGAACAACCAGAGAATCACATCAGTGTTACTGGGGGGTCCTGTTGTTTATTCTGCAGCACAGTGAGGAGTTTGCTCTGGACACCAACAGCCCCAGAAACAAGCTAACAGCAGTTTTTATTCTTCCACTAATGCATGTTATTAGGACGTGCACAAAAAGTTCCCTGGGAAATTAAGCACAGTCCAAGTTGGGGAGATCTGCCTGGTGGGGGGCAAGGCACAGAGCACTGGATTATGGGGATGGCGGTTTCATTAGCAAAAGCTTCTTAATAATATTATTTAAAAGACAAGGAGATATTATATATGCTTTTTCCATGTGACAAGTCACCAGACTTTGCTCTGCAGAGCTGAGACCTGACCACAGTGGGCAAATCTTCC
Organism: Empidonax traillii; assembly: GCF_003031625.1. Taxonomy (NCBI): domain Eukaryota; kingdom Metazoa; phylum Chordata; class Aves; order Passeriformes; family Tyrannidae; genus Empidonax; species Empidonax traillii. Next base: position 807,049 of record NW_020955215.1, read on the forward strand.
CCACAAGCTGACACTGCAGCTCATTGCAGGGGTCTGGTGTGGCCCTCCGGGACTGGAATGTTGCTCAGAGCAGCCCAAGTGGAGGGTCCACGTAATGAGAGGTCTTGAGAATCAGACACAACAGGTTGGAGGAGTTGAGGAGAAAAAGAGAAAGTCCAAAAGAAGCTCTTTTTATCTCCTCTGTGATGGGCAGCAGTCAGACAAGCTTGTCCAGCTTCCTCAGGACTGGGTCAAACAGCACAGGGCCCTTGCTCCTCTAGAACAGCTTCTATCATTTACTGTCAAACCTTAATTGCCAACTTTTGGGGGAAGTTTAAGGTACCATAGTTCTCAGGCTGCACCTTTCCATACTCTTTCCAAATCCTCCACTTCACGCTGCTTCTCCAAAACACTTGTTATCTTTGGCTACAATGCCAATACAAAGTCCAGCCTCTGGGCTTGCTGAGACCTAATCTAGCATAAAATATAACTTAAATAATTATCAAAACCCAATACCTATAAAGTACATAATAGAATTATTCTTTGCACCAGTCACCTGTTATAGTCCAATAGCATTCTCCAGTTTGAAGCCTTTTGTTTAGCTGCTTTTCCCGTTAGCAGCACTGAGATTCTGGCAGCCCATTGCCCACCACAGGTCATCAAAGCACCCAATTTGCAAACAATTCAGAGGCTAAAATGTTTTTGCTGGTATTCAGCAAACTCCTCTGCCTATCAGCTGACTCTGTAAAGCATATTTGGCTCGGGAGAGAGCAACAAGAAGGGCTAAAGGTTGATTTAGCACATAGTTTTCTCATAAAATTAATTTTTTCCACGTCCAAGACAATGTTTTATAAGCTCAGGCTAACTTTGCAGAACCCAGAAAATCACCAAGGCGACGCTAAATGTCAAGACTGGCTAAAAGCAACCGAGCCATTGCAGCACTGCACATGTGAACAGGACTGTGCCACCTCTGCAGCTTGTGAGCGGGGAAAGCCACACACAGCTTCACGTTGTGCTCATCAGTAATTACACAGAAAGCAGCACCCTCTGCCCTGAACAATAAATAACCAGAAACAACACAGTGCTGTCTATGGATTCCATACAACCTGCAGAGGGTCAGAAATTGGGTTCAGTTGCAGTGTGTAATTAGAAAACAGTTCCATCTCCTGCGAAAAGTCAATTTTTTTCTTTCATTGTGATGTATATTGGCACTTGTATGCTCCCAGAGTAAGAAGAGTCTTCTTCCAATTCGATAGAGTATTGTTTATGTTAACATTGATATTCCCCTTTCTGAGTGCTTGGAACATCACGTGGGAAAGGCTTTGCATTTAAATGAGCTCTTTCAAGAACTTATTTTTGTGGTACCCAGCAAGTTCAGTGGACAAAATGCATAGTCTGATTATACAGCAATTGTACTAAAATGACATATTTTTTAAAAAAATGGTAGGAGGTACCCTTTGGATTGTCTCTGCTTGAATGGCAAATATAGTGGGAATAGGTGAATGCCATGATCAACTGTTGTGATGTTTTCTCATTAGCTCCCAGGTGTATTTTTGGTTTTGCTCCATTGTGTTATATAAATACCTGTTGAGGAAGAATAGTTGCACTTCACTCTTGAAGATCATTACTAAAAATGGATTAGATTTCTCTTTTCATTTCTCAAACCCATCTTTCTCTTTGAAGGAGCCTGTGTAGGGGAGAACTCTTTGCTAAGGGAAATTACAGTCACAGCCACTTCTAGAGGACTGTCAACAGAGATCAGGCCTCAATTCTGCTGCATGATGTAACCAGTTCAAGGGCTGGAGTGAAAAGAGACCATTTCTGAATAAATGCTTGTGGAGGCAAGGCTGACATTTTGGCCCAGCAGCTCCAAAAAAAAAAGTACAACCTCTCTACAGACTCCTCTGGCAGATAATGGTGTCTCAGCTATCCTGCCTTCCACGTGAGCCCAACCAGTACAGAGCCAAACCCTGCTCTCCACAAATCCCATCAATCCTGCGATGAGGATCTGCACCACGGAGCAGGAGCAAGCCCTGCAGTCACATAAAATCATATTCTAACACCAGAAGAAAAAAAAAAAATCAATACTACAGGCCAGCTGGCATTAGGCAGGATGGGAAAGCAAGAGCAATTGCCAGTTCTCTGATGCACTGCAGCACAGAATCGTGGCAGCCGCTGCGCTGCTGACGCGGCTTTGTGGCTCCTCTGTTCCAGAAAGAACCATCAGCACCAAACACTGCAGGTAAAGACACTTTCAAACTACGCATTTCCAAAGTTACTCTTTCAGGGATTTAAAAGACGAAGGCATTGCAAGGACACACAGAGGGAGATTTAGGAAATGCTCTAGCCAAATAGAGATGAACGCTGGATTTACTGCTTCCATCCTCCTGCCCAGTTTCCTGGGGGCAATGGGTGCAGAAAGTGCTTGTGCTTTCAGAGAGGTGCAGGATTGGGAAAGGCAGAGAGAAGAGGCGCCAGGAATCATAAATAGAAGCCCCACTGGCAGCAGCAATGAGGAATGGAGACAGCAGCCAAAGGAAAGGTTACCATGAAATCCCATAGGGACAATTGAAGTTGGCACTTGGCTGTGAGAGAGGGAACACCACTGGAGCCTGGATCTGCTGGAGTTATAGGCTCTAACCCGGCTGGGGAAGATTGGCCAACTAATCTGTCAACATCAGAAGGGCTGCAGCCACATTTCCTTTGATTTGGTGTGCGTTGTTCCTCTTGAACAAAGTATCTTTGATGTAAGTTTGACATAAATGGCATTGGTCTTCGTGGCATCTTCTCATTAACATACTTCTGAATATTTAAATTACTAAAATATTCTATTTAGATACATGTATATTTAATTTTTTTGCTAGCTTTCAGATAACTATGAGAACTGGCTTAGACTGTAGAGAACTGCTGTGTGCTCCTCATGCTGAAACAAAAAATAGTTTGAAATATTTAGCCATATGTTTTGATGATGTTTTTTTTCCAAAGGCTTTGGGGTTGCTTATATTTACCTTCCAGTCAGCCACAGCAAACACACTGACAATGCAGTTCATTGTTCAGTTTTCCCACCTCACTGATGCAGGTTCCATCACTTGTGGTGTCCCAGAAGCACGAGCTTGCTGTGTGAAGACCAGCTCTGCTCCTCTGTGACATCACACAGCTAATGATGTACTTGTATGCTTTTCCGAGTTTTACCAGATGTCTCAGTGACTGTTCTACTGCAGCAGCAATCCACTGGTTAACTCTGTTGTGATATAATCTGCCTTGCCTAAAACAGCCCTGCAGCTGGAGGAATAAGCAATGAGGGACTCTTGGAACTCAGAAGCACCTGGACATAGAGCAGGAGCTGAGGTGCTGCGATGGACCCTGCACCCAGGGGTTGTTACCAAACCAAGGCTAATTCAGCCTCGTGGTTTTGCTCAGCCAGGAACAAGCACGGAGGTGAAGGAACAAACCTGCAGTGAGGCCCCAGGTGGGCGCAGGGATGTCTGGCTTGGCTCTGACCCGCAGGCACAGCGGGGATATCGCCACACGTGAGCCTCAGCTGCCAAGCCCCGCTGCCAGAGGCTATTCTGGGAGCTGGAACAACAGAGAGTATCCCCTCACCACCCAAATAAATACCTCTGCAGTTGTTCAGGAAGGTTTCCCAGCTGAGGAAAGGTTATGTTGTCCATGCACCTGCTGCCGTTTCCTCAAAATATGGAAAGAATTTTTTTGGGTGTCACCAGTGAATTCTCTACCTGGCAGAGTCGTCACACAGGAATGAAATCCTTGAGAACTGACTGAGCTTTCCAGACTGATCTATGCAGCAACAGACTCCATGCAACCTACCCCAAATCTGCTGCTTCATGCAGATTTTTATGGTTAAAGTACATTTATTGTTGAAGTGTGGTTAAAATTCGTGTCTTTTTGGTACAGAGAGTCAGGAAAGGGTCTGGGAGCATATCACAGCACACTGCAGTGGCTTTGGCTTGGGTCTGTGCTGAGTATGTGTTTCTGAGAATGAGACATTGCAGCCAGAAAACCCACCTCTTTCTTGCATTTCCATGAATTCCAGATGCATTGGCAGCTCACCTCTGGCCTGGGAACAGCCAGCCAGGAGGGGAAATATGTTGGGCTGGTTTCTACCCATGTCTGCCTTCAGAGGTTTTTTGGTTTTTTGTCTTTTTTTTAGGCTCTTGCCCTGCCCTGAGCTGAGGTACATAAGCAATGTGTGTTAAAAAGGTGGGTTCTTAACTGTTAAGGCAGTTTGTGGCCTTTGTGACAAAGTTAATGCCATGGTTGTTAAGAAGAATAAAGTATTGATTTTTCTGTGTTTTTAAAATGACTTGAAGCTGTGATATGATTCTGCCTTAAAGCAAAAATTCAGCCTGTATTTCATCATTACAGAAGTGAGGGGGGGAGAACGAGAGATTCCTGCAGAGATTATTGTATTTGTGAGACTGGGGTTTTTTTTCCTCTCTGCACATGAACAGCCCATGTGAGACTAAGTACTTTCCATGTGACTAACTCATTCCCATGCTTGCTGTGTAACAGGGCATTTAAAGCATCAACAGGCAAGGTCAGAGCCTGTTTGTTGATGCTAATGTGAGAACAAACATTGCAGAAGAAATTAGGATTATGAAAGTACATGTGTGTTGCCCCCAAGTCTGTTCCCTTCTGCAGAACAACCTGGATTTGCCACGGACTCTCCTCTCTGTCCCTCCATGATCTCCAGTGTCTGAGACAGAAGGGAGCCCCACTGGAGCTGGAGGGAGGGAGAAGGACCTGGGTCAGGTTGTGCTGGATGTCACAGCTGCTGAGCTGATGTGGGTACAGCCCACATCTTGCTTCCTTGAACGGCCCTTATCTGTCCTGCTCCGTTAATGCAGTTCAGTATCTCCAGGAAGCAGGGAGATTCTTACACTATCGCCTAAGTATTTACTAGGGTGATAATTTAGATTTGTATCGTCTGTATTTTGCTCCCTTTCTCCATTCAAGTCTGTGCTCAGGACAGCAGGGGCTGGGCAATCCCTTGGTGACAAAAGCAGGCGACGAGTTGGTTAATGCTCTGTCTCAAACTAAGATCTGAACCCATCTTCACTTGGTTGGGGTTTATTAAGTTTCCTGTGTACATAATGGTGGTTGAAAAGAGCAGAGGGGGCAGGTTAGCATACGTATTACAGAGGTATGAACCTTTTGAGGGGGCATTACATTTTTAAGCTGAACTATAGCTGTTTCAGTAGGAAATTTTATTTGCTACTGAAATGTACTGGATGAAAGTCAGAGCAATGCCCCAGAGGTGGATCTATCTGTAATTTATACAGGTCCCTGCCTCAGATAGGAAGGAGATGTGTCAAAGTTTGGGTTGATCACCAGTCCCTTCCACCTCTATCTCCTGAGCTGTCTCGCAGCTGGAACACCTTTAATGGCTGCTGGAACACCTTTCTAATCTTTTTTTAACCTTAGAACTGTAAAGAAAGTGACAGCGCAGTAAATGTTTGAAGCTCTTCTGGATGTTTATCACTGACATGGCAGACACAACTCTGGGCTGCTGCAACTTTAGCCACCCTGGGGTGAAGTCCTGACACCTCCACTTCTGGAGGACAAACGTATGAATGGGCAGACAGCAGGAAGAGAACATTTATTGATCCACCACTGGAAGTGTAAAGGGGCTTTACAACATTACTGTCAGTGACAGGCTGGTTGTGCTGATTAAAACAAAATAAAATGAAGAAGAATTGATCAAATATCCCCCAGCAAGAAGTGATGAAAGTGTTCAAAGCTCACATAATGTAAATCGTGGTCTGCAGCATTTCTAATGTTTGATTAATCACTGGCGTAAGCTTGCAATTAACACTAATGAGATGTAGCACAGAAATCCTTGAAAACTGTTCAAATCAAGTTTCAGCTTCTTTCTGGTCCATGATTTACACTGCAAGCAAAATCCATTTTCTCTCCAGCTGCTGGTGGTGCACAGTCACTCCTCAACACACTCACAGTCGTTCAGCAGCAACTGCATTTTGCTGCAGAGGCAGCGTCGTACAATCCCGGCTATTGACACACGAAAAGATGGGAAGGGACAGTTATCCAGGCTTCAAAGGCCCCTAGCCTAGGTTCCAAATACTTCTTGGTTTTGGCAACCAATTTGATCACTGGGCTAAAGGTCAGGAAGTCATTTTCCTCTGACTTCAGCCACTTTCTTCCATCTCAGTGCATCTAAAATCCTGGGAACAGAGAACTGGCTCCCTTTAGCCTCTTGTACATTTAACTCACTGTAATTCCTACAAAAACACTTTAAATCTGAATGAATCTCCCCAACCTAAAATGGCACTGACAAGCCTGACTGCCACCTCTTTTGCTTTTGTTCTGCTGCAGGATCAGCTCTGTATCTGTGCAAGAGACTGTGGGTTCAGTTTATTCACAGTGTGTTTTCTGCACATTGGGAGTGATTTGTATCTTTTATATTGGGAAGTAAAACTGAAAACACTGAGGGGGTAAAGTACAGGATAGAGAAGGAACTGGATGTGAAATGAAGAAATGCTAACTCTGTCACCCTTGAACAGAGTGTCTGCAGCGAGGGGAAGGTGAGGTTACTTGGCAAGCAAAGAGCAAAATGAATGGCAGTTGAAAGGCAGTGTTTTGATAGGCACTAATTATTAAACTGTAATTAGCACAAGGATGCAGTGATCTGTTCAAATCCCAGCTAAGCAAACAGGTAGAGGTTAAAGACAAAAGGAGCTGCAGAGGCTGAGGAGGCGCAGCACAGGCAGCATGGCCACACGCTGAGCCCCTGTCCTTTGGGACATGAAACTTTGGACTTGTGTCCTATCATCTCTTGGTTTGTTCAGCCTGGAGAAGAGGAGAATGAGGGGACACCTCACAGCTGTCTACAACTTCCTCGTGAGGGGCAGCAGAGGGGTAGCTCCAATCTCTGCTCTGTGTGACCTGGGGGAACAACTGGAGCTGTCCCAGGGGAGGGTTAGGTTGGATATTAGGAAAAGGTTCTTCCCTCAGAGGGTGGTTGGCACCGAGCAGGCTCCCCAGGGCAGTGGTCACGGCCCCAAGGCTGCCAGAGCTCAAGGAGCATTTGGACAATGCTCTCAGGGACATGGGGGGATTGTTGGAGTGTCCTGTGCAGGTCCTGTCCTGTCCTGGTCAGACCTGGATTCACAGCAGGCGCTCTGGATGGCCTGGAGAGCCCAGAGAAGTCTGGGGCCAGGAGGAGCAGCCAGCGGGCAACAGGACAGGCTGGGTGGGAAGCCAAGGGCTGCTCAGCCCAGGGACCAGGGCTGGGCACCAAGGCTGAATTGGATCTGGACGTCTTTAGGCATCGGAAGCTTGGATGGAGTGCAGGGCAAGGATGTGATTGGGGTGAGGGGCCTAAGGGCTCCCTGAGGTGCTCAACTCAGAGAGTACAGCAGCTGGAAAACAACAGCTACATCAGAACCACTGAAAATCAGGAAACAAGCTTTAAAACTGTTCCCTCCAGTATAATGGCCAATTCAGTCATGTTTATCCACCATTAGTGAGACTTTTGTAAACCTGAGCCTGTTAGTAGCAAAGTATGGTTAAAAATATTGTGCTATTGGAAAGTCTCATTTTCCCTCTCCTACCAAGCTCTTCTGAAAATCCACCAAGGGCTAGGAGAGACCTGGAAACTTCTCCTTCTGCCTTGAGGATGTAGTCAGCTTGTCACTGAATCTAAAAATAGCCTTCAGAGTATTGATTAACCTGTCTGAAGGAAGCAACAATGAATTAGAGAGAAAAAAATGAAACCAAGCAAAGCCTTAGAGCATATTTGACAGCAAAATCTGGGTTAGAAGTAGCAGAACATATTTTATTATGAGTGAGTGGCTGCTGCTTTGTTAAGATACTATATTTTTATTTATTCTCAGCCAGCAACACTGTACCTATAGAAATCCATTCAGCATGGTACAAAGACCTTTCTCCTGGGAGGGTAATTTATATCGTCAATGATTTGCTCCTGACTAATTTTTTATTTGTGTCCTTTTCTTTTTTTAAACACAAGATTATTCTCCAGTGTGTGGTCTGGAATTTGAGAGTTTGCTTGATAATCTCTTGGCTATTTGTGAGGATTTAAACATATAAAATGTATAAAGATTATTACCAAGAAAAGTAAGCCTCTGTCCAGCCACACACAAAAGAACTCCAACAAAAAATAATAATACTAAAAAAAACCCTACAGAATCCTATTGAGCACTCAGGGAGAAAAACCATGACAATGCTTAAAAATAGGATAAATAAGACCTTCTTTCTGCAAGATTTTATGATCTTGTTGCCTCATGATTTTATATTAGATCATTAATTCACCATTTTTAAAATCTGAGAGAGCTAACAAAGGGCAAACTACTGCTCCTAACACCACAGTTTCATGGGAGATGAAAGCAAGTACATGGCTATATGGAGCGTTCAAAAGTGCAGCATCAAGTGTGGATTCCTTTGCAAACATTCTTCTGTTAACAAGATAAATCCAATTACAATAGGCAGATACCTATGATCTCATCAGCTTAGTGATAACTCCTCCTCCTGTGTCTTAGTATCTCGCAATAAAACCAACAATCAGCGTGTGCAAACACCACATGATGGCTGATCTCTGTCGTTATGACCTTTCTCATTATGAGTAATCTCATCTGCCCTCACAAGTGAAGATAATTGCTAGATTAGATTAATGTTCACATATATTATATTGCAGATCTCATGGATGTTTTTTGTCCAGTCCTATGGTTGTAGTAGGATGGACTGGGAAAAACTCTTGCTGAGATCTGCAGGAAGGGAGAGGAAAGGGATGGACGACTCCAAAGACTGTTAAAGGGCAAATACAGTCATCAGTGAGGTGGAGGTTTAACTCCTTATCTTAACACCTTCACGTGCTTTCCTGAGCCAAGCAACTCCGACTGGAGCCAACTGACTGAAAGGTCAACAAGCAAAATGCAGAGTCTGGAAAAAGAAAAATTCACAAGGGGGAAACAATTCTATGAAAACCCTAAAAACAAACACCAGGAAAACCTCACTGTGCCAGAACAGTCCTATGGCATGGAAACATCACAGCACCTGGAGGTCTTTCAAACCCAGTCAGGACCAGCAATGACCAGAACAGCCTTGGAAAAGCTGCCTCGCTGCCTCTGCAGGGACCCTGAGCACTGAAAGCACAGCCAGAGCACTAACTGGCTTCTTGGACAAGCCAAAAAAAATTCCTAGCAGGGAGGCTTTTTTCAAAAACCAAACTTCACTTCTCTAGACACACGCCAGACTTTTGGCTACTTTTGGCCATTGCCACAGATCAGGCTCGTGGGTAGGTCTGCAACAGGGAACAAATGTTTTCAGCACAAGCCCAAGCCTGTCTTCAAGTCTATATTCAGTCTATCCAGGGAGTTGGGATTCAACTCTCTGCTTAACAAATGTTTTCTGAAATTGCATGAGAAGTCTGCCACCCATTAGTGTGAATCCCTATCGGCACAGGGACATGTTCCAAGTATGCTCACTCCCACTCCATCCCCACCAGCCCTTGCACTGGTGACACGTGGCCAGCGAGGCAGACAGACCGACTGTGGAGTCCTTCCTAAGTCCCAAAATATTCCATACTACAAATTTAGGCTGCTTTTGATCTTGATAAGGGCTATTCTGAATAAATCAGCTAGCCTTTCTGGGAAACACAGAGTGTTTCTACTGACAGAAGTTGGAACAGATGCTACATGATTTGAGCTCTGAAGATGTTTATATTTCCTCTTTGCCTGACGGATATGGTACTTTAAATTTACCCAGGTATTGTGAGACAAGCAAAGTGAAATAGATCCTTTCTCCAGCTTACTCTTTTCATTTAGAAATTGTTCATAATTTACTTCTGGAGGACAAACTGATATGGAGGAGGCCCAGCAAATTTCTAAATGCATCTCTGATAGAACAAATACATTTGCAGTGTCATGAAGAGAGTGATCCTGCAGGTGAAATGTTTGCTTGTGGAGGGATTCACGCCAGCAATTCCATTGCAATTCCAATGCATGTGTTCTCTACAGCAACTGAAGTGAGAAGGCTACAACACTGAGCACTGTGTTGACACTGAATGGTAGCTAATTAATACAGATTGTATAATTATCTTTTCTGTTTTTTTAAGAATAGGCCCTCAGATGACAGTTTTACCAGCAGCAAACAGACCCTTACAGAATTCTAGAGAGAGTTTGTATCTTCATTGTACAGTGGGGGAAAGCGAGACACCAAGATTTTAAGCGTCTCTAATCAATGGCAGAAGGATCTTTGGATCTCAGTGCAGCCAAGGTTTACCTTTAGGAGTTTTAAATGACCTTCCCAAAGTCTTTACAGAGTGAACCTATGACCACTAGAAAGCTGCAGATGCAACATCAGCAATGTCACCTCAGGTCATCCGGAAGAAATCTCTTACTTACAAAAGAAATTCTTCCCTGTGAGGATGGTGAGGCCCTGGCAAAGGTTGCCCAGAGAGGTTGTGGATACCCCAGCTCTGGAATTTTTCGAGGACAGGTTGGATGGAGCTCTGAGGAACCTGGTCTAGTGGAAGGTGTCTTGTCTGTGGCAGGGGATAGGAATGAGATGATATTTAAGGTGCCTTTCAACCCAAGCCATTCTGTGATTCTATGATACCAGAAGAGAAGGAGAAAGGATTTTGTTTTAAAACACTGGTGTCTGCCTCACCTCATGGAACTTGATGTCAAATTCAATAAATATATGTATTACATAGCACCTGGAGAGGTTATTCCCTGTCTGCAAATGGGTGAGTGTTTGGATGTGTGTTGTGTTTAGGAAAGAGGGGTTAGCCAGCCTTCTTATAAGTTTTTATTTTGTTTGATTTTTTTTAAGATGAAGGGGAAAATACAACTGCCAAAGAAATGAACCTGGGTTGTAAATAAATGCACTCACAGAGGAAGGAAATATTTGTTTAGCTCTTACTCTCTTTACGCTACACCTGGCTGCCAGAGCCACTGCAAAATTTCTAACTATTTTACCAGGCTATTTGCATTTAAATCGCTTTTCCTGACATTATGTAAATCTCTTGGTAGAGCTGAAGTTTTCTTTTTCCCTCAGGAGCTGCACTCAGTGACTTGCTCAGCCCTACCCCATTCCCCTCCCTCTACATCATTGGGTTACAACAGCACGACATGAAACCCTGGCTCTCACAGGTTTCGCCTGGAGCTGGGTCAGAGATGATGGTTTGCTGATTTCTGAGACCTTCATAACAAAATTACATTACAAATAAATTCATGGTCGGGTCTAAAAGGGAACACATGCTCATGTCCAATGTTACCACGAGTCTGAGGTGTTCTCATAAGGCTGTGCTTCCAAAGGGACTCTCTAGAGGTATTTTCACTATTTAAGAATTTTGCTGCCTTGGACTGCATCAGGAGAGTCCTATTACCAGAGGGGGAACTGTGGGGATAATTTCTTAAACCAGAAGTTTGCAGTTTCCCCTCTGTGAGTCTCAGACACCTGGATGGGCCATAAGGTTTGCAGCTCTAGCCCCGGTCTGACTCCAAAGCCACGACTCTGTCCAGGCCTGTGAAAACACCAACATCAGATCAGATACTTGATTCTGAAATTCTGTGAACTTGGGTTCGAATGGTGGATGAAAAGAACAGCATAAAAGCAGCAGGAGCCTGAAAATTGTGAACACAGGCAATGTCAGCTGTGCCCTCTATAAGCTTTAAATCGAGACAGTGAAGTAGGAGCAATTAAAAAAGACGTAAGAAAACCGTCTCTGCACTAATTCTGAACCTAACTGCTCCTGCCCCTACCTCAAATTTCCAGAACTCCAGGACTTTCCTGATTAACTTCCTGTTGTGCCTGTGGAGTGCAACACCAACAAGACAGAGCACAGAGAGGCTACAAAAAGCCTTTTGACACTGCATATCCAGGCACTCGCTCCTGACATACTACATTGCTTAGATGAAGGGGGGGTTTAAAAGCCGATCTCATGTTACCCAGAGAATACCCATGTGTCAGAGAAATTCCCAGCTGGTAGGTGGGATGGGCTACTTTCCATAGGAGCAGCGTAGGGAAATGGGAACAAAGACTTGGATGGAACCCAGCACTCATAGACACTGCATTAAAGTTATCTGGCTATTTGGGTGGGCACACACACCTTAGCTTGGAAAAAAAAATAAATTAGACCTTCATTATTGTATCGTCTTAATGTTGTGATAAATGAAAATAGAAATATCTGGACTTTACCACCAGACATCCCTTCAGAGAACATCACCTGGTATTTGTTAGTCGCATTAGCTGAACATTTTGCAGCCCTCTCGAGCAGTTGCAATGTACTTTTCACCCTGCTCTCTAGGTACTGGATACACTGTAAGGTTTAGTCTCTCCCCAGCAAACCACTAATGTTTGCCAAGTACTTTGAGATCATCTGATGAAAGGCTCTATAGAGCCACAATCTATTATTTCTTAGTCAGAAAAACACATTTGCTGAACAGGGAGAACAAAAGAATGAGCTGTGGGCCCCCAATAAGCATTCAACACAAGTTAATTTGCTCAGCAGCTGTATTTTGCTGAGACAGATTGCATATTTTCATTGTTAAAATAAAAATGTCCACTGGGCTTGTATGCTTCATGCTTTCCATCTCTGCCTCTTACATCTCCAGTCAAGTCTAGTGAACAAATTCAATTTCTTTAATAAATGAGAGAGATCCACTCGAATAATTTCCCTTTTGTCCAGGCAAAAAAAAAAAAAAAAAAAAAAAAATTAATGAAGCCACAAGACGTACGTACAGGGCTGCAGAATCTTCCCCCTCCCTCACGGAAAAAAACTGGTGGAAGTCTGGCATGTGGCAGGGCAGGCAGTAAGTGTGAATCATGGCTGCCTGCCGACGCGCCCGGGCCGGAGCACTGAGAACAATAACACTGCCCTGCACCAACTAACCTTCAAGCTTAGTCACAGTTTCACACAGCTAATGAGCAGGGGGAGCAATGAATCTTGGATTTATGGCTCTCTGTTCCGACAGATTTAGCCTGAAGACAACAGCAGCGTTTCCTTGCATCGCTAATGACTTATCTTGTCTTCAGGTGTTTTTTTGCTTCTTCCCTCGTCCTTCCCTGCACCGGTGAGGGTTGGTTTTTTTTTTTTTTTTTTAAATCATTATTGGATTTTTAAAAGCCTGCTGGGTAAATTCTTATAATCAGCTCCTACAGTAAAAATATGGAGTAACACCCATGAATCTGCCAAATTTTGCTCCTCGTTGTTTTTCTCCCTGTCTCTTCTGGATCAGACTGTTCACACAGAATTATCAGGGCTGTCGTGCAAGAGAAGATGCTTTGACTCCAAACCCTGCTTTCATGTGTCTTCTTTTGTAAGTTACCCAAAGTGACTCCAGTTTTATTTTTAGCCCAGAGGTGAATCATTCAGGAAAATCTGATAAAATCCATTTAACCACAGTTAAACTATCAAACCTGAGTGAGTTCTAGTTAACTTTTAAGAAGTGTGCACATGATTATTTGAGCCCACGTGATTAAAGAGGGCACATGTTTATTTTAACTCTAACAAAATGGCTTTGGACTTAGAACCCATGGAGAATCAGGTCTGTAAACATACCCACAGTTACTGTATGGACACATAACGAAGGGAGAACTGGGGGGAAAATGTCACAAACAGAGAAGTGGGGTTTATTTTGAGGAGAGAAGTTGTGAGAAGGCAACACCAGTGCCCAGAGCACGTGTGGAGCACAGTGTCAGCCTTGAGCCTGAACATGCCTCACGTTGAGAGAGCACATCCAGGTAAACTCCACAGCCCACGTGGGACAAGGAGGACAGCAGTGGTGGGGACAGCAGGGCAGAAACCCACCACCTCTGAGCTCTTCTTCTACCAAGAGGCAGATAAAGCTACAGGCCCTGTTTTTGTGAAACTCAAAAAAAAAAAAAAAAAAAAAAAAAAAAAAAAAAAAAAAAAAAAAAAAAAAAAAAAAAAAAAAAAAAAAAAAAAAAAAAAAAAAAAAAAAAAAAAAAAAAAAAAAAAAAAAAAAAAAAAAAAAGGCAAAAAAAAAAGACAAAGCAAGTTCCATGCTATTGACAACCAGCATCTGTAGAACAAAGTTGGGCTCTGCATATTGGATGTGACCCATGAGACAATTCTGTCCAGCCTCCACCCACGTATAATATTTATATATAGCCCCAGAATAAACTCTTTTTTATAATCCTGCCACAAGCTGTCAAGCAGGGCAGCCCTAGACTAGATTTTGCTGCCGTTGTAGAAAAGGAAGAGCATGTCTCATTTTATTAAAATACTAGACCATATCATAAAAATTTAAAAATAGTGCAGAGTGCTACCTTACATAAAACACTGCCCTGAACTGCCTTCTACCCACAGCATCCCAAATATACTGTAATACCAGAGCAAGCCACAGACCAGTAAAAGGATCCAAAGCTGATGTTTCAGACGCATAAATGGGCCCTTTCCGCTGCAAGTCTACATGAGAAAGCTTTGCAAAATGACCAATTCTTGTGCAATTAAACAGTATATCCATCTACCCACAAAAATCTTTCATTCCACTTTCATTCTCAAGCAAGTCTAATTTAATTAACTACGTTTTTCAGAGATGCTCCGGGGAGTTCTGTGCCCTTCAAAAACTCAGTGGGACTCAACTTCACCCACCATCTGTGCTTTTGAGTAGCCTCTTCAAAACACCCATGTGAGAAAGAGCAGGACCTGCGATGCATAAGAGACTTCTCATGGCATTTCTGATGCCTCACATTCTGGCTTTTCCAGTGCTGCCATATTTCAAAGGCAAAGGTTGTAGTTTTTCTTGCCTGCAGCTCCAAGGAGGTTCCTGTACCCAAGCCAATTGCAGTCTGCTTGTTGCCTTCCTATCTTTTCTCCACAAACATCATCATCTCCTTCCCCTGCACTTAAACTAACCACAAATATTTTGACAGAACTGAGATAGGAAGCAATTACACTTTCAGTTATGCTGGCACTCTAAAGGGATGGCAACCTCTTGGCCTGACACAGCAGCACAGTGTATCTGACTTCAGCTTTAAGTTTATATTCTATTTATTCTCCAGTGATTATCATGTCCCTATGATATTTACAGACAGTGGAGAAAAAATCCCTTGGTCTGACCAGATGACGTGGCCATCACATGAACCCTTCGAGCTGAAATCTCATATTTGAACTTCCAAGATATATTGGCCATGCGGGATTGAATTCAGAATCCCATCACAGCATGTGCATGACCAGTCTGGCACTAGTAAAGGGCTATTTCAGCAGGTTGGGGTCTGACTATGAAACAGAGAAGAGGACCTGGCATCCTGATTGATACCAAACAGAAATTAGCTGTGTGCCCTTGTGGCAATGAACAGTAACCTTGTTGGGTTGTATTAACAAGAGCACAGCCAGACAGCCAAAGATGGGATTATCCTCCTTTCCTTAGCATCTGTGAGGCTGCATCTGGGGTACCTGGTCCTGTTTGGGGCTTCTCAGGACAGGGAAAACTTGAAAAACAGGAGAGAGTGCAACACTGAAGCATCGGGGCACACAACACGCAAGCATGGGTTGACAGGAACAAGTTTTTTTAGCACTCAATAGGAAAGGCCGTGGAGGTGTTTAATTGCAGTTTTCCACAATCTGAAAAGAAAAACAGAGCTGTATCCTCTCAGAGATACACAGTAAAGAGAGGAGAGGCAATGGCCATAACTTAAGTAAGGACAATTCAGATGGGATATAGGAAAAAAAAAAAATCATGAGAATGTTTACACTGCTGAGTCTGTTCGGTCTCCATCCTTGGAGATATTCAAAACTCAGCTGGGCAAGGTCCTGAGTAACCTGATCTAACTTTGAAGTTGACCTTGCTTTGAACAGGAGGTTGGACGAGGTGACCTCCAGAGATCCCTTCCAACCTAAATTATTCTAGGATTTTCTGGAAAAAGTTCAGATGCAGAAGTTATCTTAAAAGCACTTCTCTGAAAGATTCAGCTAGAAATGCAGCAGTTCCCGGGAGGCTGTGGCAATCCTGATAAGGTGTCTGGTATCCATAGCTGAATTCTCAGGGGAACACCTCGTGGGACTGTATGGCTGCAAAACAAGAGGCTCAGCCCCAGTCCAGCCCTGAATGCTGAATCCTATCACCCAGACTGATCCAACTCAATCCAAACAGTGCTCCCTCAGCTCTTCTCTAATGACAATAGGGTTTTTTTTTCTTTTAGGAGTCCAGTCTACAGGCTATCACAACAGCAGTGCTTCCCGCTGTCAAATTCGCTTTTTAAAAGCCATGAAAAAGGGACTGAAGAGATTATGGAGGGATATCTCTGCACAAAAGCAGGACCAAAGTAAATCTGTTTCTATAGTGGGTCTGGGAGGGGAGATCAGGCTATTAGGGGGGAACAGAGAGATCCCAGTTCTTTGGAAAGAGCCATAGGTTACCTGAAAGGCCTATTTGTCCTTTTTACTCCCCATACTCTGCAGACTCACTGACCCCCACTTACTTCCTGGGGAGCTCTGGTCCTGTGGCACCAGAGGAATATAAGATAAGCTGGTGACAGTCACATATCGACCAACGTCCCCTTGGCCACTCCCTGTTCCCTGCCCTTTCTAACTGACTTTCCTTGAGGCAGAGGTCACAGAAGTCAATAGCATGGATCTTTTTTCAGGTGTCCAGGGTTTTCTCACTGCACAGAGGAGCCACATATCCCTCATGGAAGAGGACGACCTCAGTTGGCTTCACATATGCTGTGGGGGTGCAGCACAACTCCCCCACGCAATGTTCTCCACCGTGCAGGGATGTCTCCACCTGCATTTATGCCTTTTGCCGTAAATACTTTCTGCCTAATGAGAATTCACTGCTCCAAAAATAACTGTAATTACCCAAGAAGCAGAGGAGCCTATTTACAAGATTTAAAGGGGAAGAAGAAAGAAAAATCTCTTGAAAGAAAACTTGCAACACTTGGGCCTCAAAATGCAAAACTGAATTGAAAAGCGGCAGCTCCTTCCTCTGGGAGAGGATTAGCCTGTTTGGAGGGGCAGGGGAGTGCCCTTCTTGGCACTTTGCCCATGCCAGCCATCAGGAATTGCTCAAGTCAGGTGGCAATAAAATACTTCGTGAAGACCAATTTCCCCAATGAGCAAACTGTCTGAAATGGGGGGAGCTCTGGCAATAACCACACCTGTGAAAGTTTTGAGGTCTTTGCTGAATGTAAGGGGAAAAAAAGAAAGAAAGCATTAAAAAGGCATGAGTGTGCACAAGAGAGTTCCAGAAAATAATAATTTAAAATAATAAACTTGTTACAACAGCAGCAATGATTGCTGTCTATCCAGGCTCTGAATAATTCAAAAGGTTCCTGCTTTACTTAGGATCTCAGGGAATTTTCAGACCTGCCAGAATTTTCTGCTGGTAAATAATGTATCTCTGATGTTCAAACATTCACAGTCCCCAATTAATACTATAGATTTAACACTGCTGATTTTGAAACAGGAGGAACTCTGAGGAAGGTAAATTCCTACTGAGCTGCCTGGGCCATCTGTCCTTCCCATTTTCACCTTTATTTTTGGGTGGTAAAATTGCTTGTGTGTCTCATAGATTCCATGTTTACTCAGATAATAAGGAATTAATACGGCTGATTCATCCACCATCAGCCTACAGAATAATTCACAATAGGACTCCAAAAAGGGGAAAAATATAAGGAAAAAAATAGAGGTGCCACATAACCTAAATGTGGCTATGAACCAAAAGTTTGTATTGAGACATTAAACAATGATGACATATAAGATGGACAAGTAGCAATAAAGATAATACACATGACTTAGGACGGGGGGCAAGCTGAAAGCTTTCATTTGAACTACTGGATTTTGCTAGTTTAAAGACTCCTGGATCTAAACTGGGAATCCAGCTCCTGCTTTACCTGAATTCAAAACAAGATAAATTAATGCAGAGCACAGCAGGTCCAAGAGGGAGTTGGAAAAGCCTTTTCAAACATCCTCCTCCGGTTTTACTGATCATTTCTATTCTACCCCATGAACACTGAAACAGAAGGACAAGCTGTTCCTCTGACTGATAGGGCAATTTTAGGAATTTTCCTCTAGTCAGAGTGGAGATTCAACAACCTCTCTGTAAATAAAACCAGAGTTGATAAAGGAGGCAAGAGCCCAGCCCAGGAGAGTCAACAGTGACCTGGGAAATGAATTAGTAAAGACAAGGGGAGGCCTATTTTTTCATGCAGTGTCAGAATTTTTCTTCAATACAGACTGTATTTCAGACAAATTTTCTTCTAAAAATATCTGAACTTTTCACTGCCTGTTTGTGTTCATCACAGGGAGAGTGCACTCAAGTCACAGCCTTGTAACAGCAGTGCCCTACATTTCGGCTCACATGCTCATGTTCCAGCTTTTAAATCAACCGTATATCAGAATCAGGAGATTCTGGTGCTAGAATACGTGTAAGACAACCACAGGAGTGCATCCAGCTCCTACCACGCCTCACATCAGCTCTGCTTTGCCCTCCAGGTGGTGGTTTCTTCCCCAGCCCGTGTTGGTGTCAGGTGCTTGTCCTCGTGGTTGTCCTCTTGTTACTCTTCCCAGGGGACAACCAGCATCTCTGATTTCAGGGCACTTTGCCCAAATTTTCTAGACCTGGACTTTTTAAATATTTTGTTTCCCTTACTGCTGTGGTTCCTATTGTTCCTAAACTGTTTTTCTTATTAAATTGCAGAGGGTTTGAGCTGGAATAAACACTCCTTTCCAAATGTGCCCACTGTCAATTGGCCGGCTGCAGGGCGAGGGGGAGAGGGAGCAGAGGAGAATTACAAGGTTTCAGATTCCTGTAAACAGAGAAACATTTTTCCAGTCATCAGTCTGAGCCCAGTGGAAATAGGGCTTCAGTTTCCTCCAGTTAACGCTGGGGATCTGGTGGCAAGGCTGTTGACATGCCTTCTTTTTCTCCAGCAGTCACTGGATGCTGTTTATTCTGCAGCTGAGCAGCAAGACCGTGTGCTGGCAGTCATTGCTGCTGTTTGCTTCTCCTCCTTCCACACACTCTCTGCCAAGTGTGCCCTACTTGCAGCCCAGGAGCAGGTCGGGGTGAAGGCCCTGCAAATGCACCTGCTTTCCTCAAACCCTGGCCCTGAGGAAGCCGCTCCAAAGTGGTTTTAGGGACTGAACTCCCTTAAAGGACAGAATCAACTTCCCTAAATCACACAGAATCACAGGATGAGTCAGATTGGAAGGGACCACAGCGGGTCACCTGATCCCACCTCCCTACTCCATCACGGTCATCCCAGAGCACGTGGCACAGGACTGTGTCCAGATGGTTCTGGAATTTGTCCAGTAAGGGAGAATCCACACCCTTGCTGGGCGATCAGTGTGTTCTTTCTCCTGTTCATGTTGAACTTCCTGGGCATCAGTTCCTGCCCGTTGCCTCTTGTCCCATTGCTGGGCCCCCCGAGCAGAGCCTGGTCCATCCTCTGACCCTCCCTGCAGACACTGACACAAATTGATGGGGTCCCCTCTCAGTGTCTGCTCTCAGGGCTGAACAGCCCCAGCTCCCTCAGCCTTTCCTCATCAGGGAGATGCTCCAGTCCCTTCATCATCTCCACAGCCTCTGCTGGACCCACTCCAGGAGCTCCATGTCCTCCTGTCCTGAGGAGCCCAGAACTGGACACAGAACTCCAAATGTGCCCCACCAGGGCCAAGCAGAGGGGGAAGATCACCTCCCAGACCTGCTGGCTGTGCTTCTCCTGATGCACCTCAGGATACCATCCATCCACTTCTGCTCCTGCAGAATCGCAGCAGCCCTTCACTCTACCCACAACTGTTGTTTCTTGGCTTAACTGTGTATGGTGCGGGGTCTGAGTTAGGAAGTGTCTCCTTGCTGTGTAATTACAGTACCTGGTCACACTCCACACATGGTGTATTTCGTAACCACCACAGTGCAAACACACTGTAGGTTGTTGCTGGGCCACCCGTCGCCAGACTTACACATCTCTTTCCATCAGTCAGTGTCAATATTTTCCCAGTGTGGTCATGCAAACAGTGCTCATTTCAGAAGAATATCCTCTGACTTGCCAGTGGCAGTACCCTCAGTGGTTTCCCATCAAGAACTAAACCAATTCAATTCACATCCACCTGCAAAAGCTGATCAACAGCCTGTGCACAGGCATGAATTTTCCAAACACATCACTAAACCCCTCCCTTGGAGGAGCTGAGAACACTGTACATGACTAAAAGAGCAAAAACACCATGTGTAGACATTTGCTTGGACATGTGCAGTAGTAATATTAACTCAAACCCCCTGCATATTGCTACCACTTGGGTTTACAGCTCCTATGTGTACCATTCACAAAGGCTGTACATGCCTAAAAGGGCAAGAGAATTATAGTGCTGCATTTGCTGACAGTGCCAGCTGACACACTTAGCAGGAAGGAGTCTTTTGTTTAAAGCTCCTGTCTGGGCACTGGGAGAGGTTGGGTTTATACTTGGCTCTCCTTGGCTTCCTATGTCACCTTGCTGAAATCACTTTGCTCAGCCATGAAGCCAGTGATGGTGAGCTGAGGTGCAGACTGGGCAGTCACCCTGTGACCAGCAAGGGACAGGGGCTATAGAAGTCATCTTTGCATTGTATACATATATATATTTAGATGCACGACAAATGGCTTGGTAGAAGGGGATTCAAACATGCAAGTCGCTTCCTAGAAACTTGTGTTTGTTTGGTGGCTTTGCACGCTGCATGATAACATTTCCTCGCAGTCGCTGTGGGCACAGATCTCCAGATGCACCCAGGGCAAACAGCAGCCTCTACAAAAGTATTCCTGATGCACCTGTCAAAGATTACAATTAATTCATGACTGTTTGATGGCTTATGCTAAATGAGTTTGGCTCCAGTCCAGTTTCCATTGGGCAAGTGTCTCCTTCTCAGGAACACCGTGACATTTGGCATTTATTGTCCTCTTGGCTGGCACTCCTTCCCAGGGCCACGTATGGAATGTGTCAGGGGAACAGACTCGCTTTTCAGGCCCCAATCTGCATTGAGGTAGGACAGTACAGAGGAGCCTTTTGTTGCTGTTCACATTTAACTTCCCTCTTGAAGACAGATGGAAGAGTTTGTATTTTGTAGTTGTTAATACAGCACCTCTCACCACTGCAAAATCCTTTTCATGCTCTATCTGACAATTCCCAAAACAGTCCCCTCCTGATACAAGGTGTTTGCTCACAAAGACTAACCCATAAGCTCTCCCGCAATGCTTAGATTAGCATGATATGATTCAGTAATTTCCTTTGTTGCAATCTCTCTCACCCTGTCAGCACATTCACTCAATATTGTTTTAAGCCCAGTCCTTGTGCGAGGTGACAGCCTCTGTCCCCTGCTCCACACCAAGCTGCACAAAACAAGTCAGACAGCAGCATTCCTGTGCCAAGCAGCATTATGTTCCCAGTGTACTCCTGATAGCCATGGTAACGTGGCTTTCAAACAGCTGACTGCCTCCAGCCCTCCCCAGCACTCCTCATACTCCCTCACTGGTGGGTTTTTGGGGTTTTGGTGGCCATTGGTGCTGCCCCACGGCTTGTGCCCTGGGAGACTTTACCTTCTTCTGTGCAACAAAGGTTAAAGGCCACGTCACCAAAGTCATGTTTATTCCTTGTACTGGGTCAGGTCCCTTCATTGAGGTTTGGAGGGTGATCTCAGTTCCTGCTACTGTAAAAAGGCAGTTGCTCTCTGCTCAAAATCTCTGCTGCAAGGCACCCTCAACCAGCCCCCAGCACTGCAGTGTGGAAGGTCCTTGCTCTCCCACAGGACAAGGACATTCTCTATGATGCTCAGCAGAACAGGGTGCACCCTCCAGCACCCACAAACCAAAGCTGGGTTCTCATACCTGATCAAAACCTTCCTCCTACACCCCAGATTCCTGAATTCAAAACCCTTCTAGAGGAATGTGTCAGCACCCAGCCAGTGGGAGTGAAATGCCAACTTCTGTAGCAGATTGGAGTTTATTTTTAAGCAGTGTCAAAAAACCCACCATCCAAACCAAAGCAACCTCCCTGAACACACACACACACGAATGAAATCAGCAGGTAGAACAAACAAGCCCAGCACAACAGCCAGACCTCATCATGGGTCACTGCTGGGTCCCCAGGCATGATCCCAGCTCACCTCAGCCACCTATTTGTGAAATTCATCAAGAAGTGCAGAGGAGGTGGCCTGGCAGCTACTGGGGAGGTGAAGCACCTTTTTTTGGATCTCAGTAAAAAAGAAAACAGGGAAAGATGTGAGAAATGCTTTCATTCACCAGACTCAAGGAAAGGGGAGAACTTGGGAGTGTGCTTGTGGCCATCCAGGTCTCCAGCATCTCTCCTGCTCTGCACCAAACTCAAGCCCATCTGCTTCCCAGCCCACATGGCAGCCAGGCTCAGCTCCCCCAAATCCTCCCACTGCCAGGGGCACCACTGGCACTCAGCACTGTGCCAGCTCAAGCCCAATATTTTGTATTCTATCACTCTATTCCCTGCCTTGAGGTGACAGCATGTGGCCTCTCTTTGCTGAGCATTTAACCTCTAACTACTGCAGGTGTACTCTCTGTGTCACTGAGTGCTTTCAATTCATATTCTGTCAAGATAACCCAACTGTATTTTAAAATAGTATTCTCATTATTCATAAAAGCTATAATTCCCTTACCACAAGTCCAAGACATTATGCCCTGTATTCCTAAATAGCAATCCATACATACACAGGTGTCAGAGAGCCAAAAGCCTTATTACATCATCCAATCCACCCCTTTATGCTTTCTCTTCTGGTGTTGCCCATTTTCTCCAGGGTACTCAAGACCCAGACAGCTGGCAAACTAGTCACAAATGGGGCTGAAGAAGGCAAGGCTTTCCACAGCTTCTGTGATATTCTTCCAGGGAATGAGGATGTTTCCTTAACTGAAGAACTCAGATATATGCCAAGGTGAACTCTGTGTGTACCGACCTGCTACAGTTAGTGCTGTAATACCACTGTAATAACTGTAATAACACAGAACTCAGATGTGCTGAACACCTGGAAGGATGGGAGGATGTTTAAGTGAGGAGCCTCTGGAGAAAGACTCCTCCTCTACACAGTCAGTGTGTGGTAGTGAGGGTTTGTCCTGCAACTCTCAGCTGGGGGTGGTGAGGAGGAGCAGCTCAGCCACAGGCAAGCAAAGCCCACAGGCAAATACCTCCAGTGGGAAGGAAGGAAAAAAATTATCTGGAAGTGTCAGGATGGAGGGTAAAGAACCACTGGCCACCTCCTCATCCTCCCTTCTGTGGACAAACCCTCAGAGAGAGCTCCCTCCAGACACAGGGCCAGGATCATTTCGGGGTCCTGCAGATACCTGCAGCGGCGGAATTGGCCACACACACCAGACGTGAATAACCTCCTCATTAAGCTGCTGCCTTGTGCTGCTGAGGCACATAAAGAGCCACCAACGTCACATCCCAGCCGCATGCAAAGCTGTCTCCGTGCAGCATAAATCATGCATGGCCACATCATCTGCTAGGGATGCACAGAGCCGTAATCACTAATTATGCCAAGGAGGACGAGTTACCTGTGGGATACGGCGGGTGGAGGCTGCAGTTACCAGCACACACACATATGGCGTGTTTCTACATTTGAATATTGCAGCTCTGGGTTTATCTCCCTTAGTATGTGGCACTTTATACATCTGGAAGGAGATGCTGGGACTTTCCACTTAATGAACACCAATGACTTCTGCTTTATCACTCCAGCAAAGAGCCACAGCACAAAAGGGCCCATGCAAGACCCCAGATGAGTAAGCCCCAGATGTCTTATTACACACAGGCTTTTCATAGACTATTTCCAACTTGGAAAACAACTTAGGGAGCTAAAATTATACCCCTATCTGCTGGTATTTTGTGACATCTACTACCCAGGCACAGAAATGCTGTGAGAGGAGCAGATTTTGCATTTAAGGGACTCTGAAGGCATTTTTACATGAAGTTCAAGTAGGGGTCTGTTAAAGGGCACAGGATGTGTCCGTCCTATGCAGCAGCACAAATGCCAGTTGATGGGTGTACTGGCAATACCAGCAATGTAGCTGCAGCTGAATTAGTTTGGAACCTGTAAATCTATTTAAAAGCTGTGATAAGTGGCAGCAAGGTCCAGTATTCTCCCATATACACCTGCAGGCACACACATGCTCCATCTTTAAATATAACGGGGAAAAAAATCTCATTTTGAATAGCTTCTCCTTGCAGCAGAATTTGCTTTAACGCTTCTCCCTGGCATCATTCACACACTGCTGATACTGGTTTCTAGGCTGTGGGTAGTGCTTGTGCTGCACTATAACAAATGTTGTACAATGCACAAGGAGTCCTCTGCTCTCTCCTGTTCATGCACTCACCTGGAAAGTTCATTACAAAGGCAAGTGATATAGCAAAGATTGTTCTTGCAGATTCAAACCTGAAAGCTCCAAACAATCAGGAGAGTGAAAGAAGTTAGGTTTGGCAAATAACCCAATCTGCTGTCAAATTCCCTGAAGTGCCTTCCCATGTCTCACCTCTAGTGTGCCTAAAGTCTGTGATCACTCCTGGAATTTCACAGCACACCCCGAGTCCCCAAAGTGGTCAGGAGTGAAGGCCCAGGATGAAACATCTCCTACTCATTCCCTGTTCACATGAAAGTCTGCCCCAGAAGCTGCACCACTTACACAAACCATTTCATCCTCAGCTACCTGCCATCTAACCTTATAAACATCCTAACCTTCCCATTTCACTTTCAGAGCTCTGCTGTTCCTTTTCAGATTTCTGAGGTCTGGCTTTGCAGTTACTAAGTTATTTTCTCCTAATCCAGCTATTCAAAGCACAACCCAAGAATGCAAAGGTCATCCTCTTCCAAAACTCTAGGCAAAGCTATACATCTTTGGTGTCCCTTTGCTGCTCAGTGTTCATTCTCATTACCCTGGCACATAAATCTCTGGAGAGTTACAGGAGAAATCAGGTGCTTGCTGTCCTCAGACATTTCCCAGAGTGCCCAACAAAAGGATAGTACATCTCTGACATAAATATATTGCCTGTGAACTTTGAAAGCAGCATAAAAAATGAGTCTGAAGCATATCACCAGGAATAGAATGGCAGGATGCGTTTGATATGCATATAGTTGAAAAGTTGTCAGAGCTAATGGCTTGGAGTGGTTGGGGAAGCTGACGGACTCCAATAGATGGGACTTTTTTACGTGCTTTTCTTTGGAGATGACATTGATTGACTGAGCTTGGAGTTCACACAGAGCTGGCACCAGCACATCAAACAGCCAGTTGCATGGAGAGCCCAAATGCCCCATGAGCTTTGCGGTACACATGCAATTTTAGCATGCCCAAAAATAGAAAACAAGCTCCAGAGCTGTGTGATAGAAGCCCTGACCCCTCAAAAATAAACTGTAGGCTTCCCCATGGCCCATATGTGCCCAGAGGAGGAGACTCAGAGGTGCAGCTGAAAACGGGCAATCGTGAAGTTGGAGAGTTTAATCACCTTTGTGCTCTTGGAGCATCTCAGGGGTTCAGAAAAATTGAGGTATGCAAAAAGACAGCAATTGCCTGAGGTTTAACTCTGCTCAGTTAACATGGAGGATTAAGGTAAGTCTGAAGGTGTGACAGTAGGTGCTCAGCATTCTTTGGGGTGGTCAGCACAATCCTCTTCCTCTGTCATCTTTTACATGATTGTGAAGACACAGATAACATTTCACAGAAGTTCGAGAGATTACCGTAATGCTTGTTCAAGTCTGCAAGAGTGGCACAAATCCTGCCAAGCCTCCTGTCTGCCTCCAAGTTCTGATCTTGTCCCTGCTTTACATCCTGCAAGTGTGACCATATGTAAGGGAAGAAGGTTGGTTTTCTTTCCTCATCCCACTCCCCAGATTTTAAAGAAAAGCTTTCAGGAATGAAACAGCTGTTCCAGGAGACAGACAAAGCACAGCCCTCCTCATACCCAGCCCTGTACCTGGGGCAGATACACACAGCTGTCTGTACACACCAGCCTTGGCTGACTCACAGAGTTGACCAGAAGCCCTAATTACAAACACCAGTGCCCAGCCTGTCCTTTGTACAGGCTGTGTCTGCTGCCAGCGCCAGCCCGCGCAGAGCTCCCGCCTGCGCCATCCCACACCCTCCAGAGGCTGGGGCCAGAGCGTGGCTTTATTAGACTCACCCTCTTCTGAGGTTGGGGGCGGCGGGACAGACTCGTTTGATGACCTGCCTTCGGGGCTGAGCAAATGAGATTCATTAGGATATGCAAAAAGCTGAGAGCAAAGCAACCCTATCTTTCTGTCTGAGCTCCACCGATCTGATAAGAGCGAGTTGCTCCAACATGTCTGCAGAGGAAGATCTGAAGCTTTCTTCTTCCCATGCATTCCCAGATAGTCATTGCAACTAATAGACAAATAGGTCAGAATAAATAACAACCCCCTCATTTCCCCCACTGTGCAAGTCTGCATGGCTTAAGTCAAGTGTTAATAAGAAATAAGGCTGCTGTAACAAGATGTCCTGATGCAGGGCAAAGAATATGTAGCATAATAGCGTCTTTCATACATACCTTTCACTAAAAGCTTGTCATTACTCAGACAGAAGAGACAGCATTTGCATAGGGAAGCAGAGGAAAAGCAGCTTGAATGAGGTGATCCAAAAATGGAGTCATCAAGTCACTGAGTTGTTGTATGAAATAATACAAAAGTGTATTTTGCTTAAGTTCAGCATTTTCTTAGCAGCACAATAGATAAAGTAAAATTAATGCACAGAGAGAGAGTGACTGGAGGTACAAACCAGCCTGTTCTCTTTTATGGGGCTCAAACATGGCCCTGTGGTGTAAGGGGGTGATGAAGAAGGAAGACCCGTATCAGTGTGTGTTGATTGTCAGCCCCTCATGACAGGCTGTGTGGTTTTTGGATGGAAATGCTGGGCTTGCCCTATGGAAAACAAGAGGCAAGGGCTGGGGGAAGAGGGAGGCTGGAGCAGGCAAACCTCATGATTTCTGCTGGCAGTGCTTAACACGACCCCACTGAGAGCAGAGGCACTGAAATATTGATTGTGGCTCCTTGGCTTGCTGACAAAACATTTGGCCCCTTTGCTGGGGCATTCGAAAGCTGTTAGCAAGCAGCTATTACAGAAAGCAGTGTGCTCTCTTAAACCAGGGCAGGGGGAAGAACAAGAGCTGGAAAATCTAAATTTAGCAGCCAGCAGTTGGGCTGTTTGCTCGGGCACAGCTCCCCAGCCCATCGGCGGAGCTGCTCCCGCTCCACTCCTACCCGGTGAAGGATTTTCGGTAGCAACCATCACCATGGTATCACAGTGCCGCTGCTGTTCAGCGATTTTGCCAATCCCTGCGAGTTTACTGAAACACTCGCAACATTTTAGGTGCAATGAAGGGGCAGGTGGGTGGGAGGGATATTTCTCAAGGCACCTGCTCCTGGAATCAAGGGAAAGCAAACGCAGCACTTCACCTTTTTCTGATAAGAAGCAAACGCAGTGCTTCACCTTTTTCTGATAAGAAGCATATAGCCCTCCTGGCTGCAGAGCAAAGCTCCAAAGCTCAGGAAACCCAGAGTGTCCTTGTCTGAGAAGAGGCAGGAGGTAATTGCACTGCCCCCCTAATTTTGAGGGGAAGAAGGGCTGAGTCACAGGATTAAAACTCCTGGAATTGGCTGTAAAGAGACAGTTTCACTTCCCGCCTCCGACTGTCGCAATGTCCGGGTTGCAAACAGCAAGAGCAAACATTTTTAATACAATTTCCATGTTAGTTTTTCAACTATGTCTCTCTTAACACCCGCTCCCCCTGGGCCTGTGCTGTTCTCTCTGTCTTTCCTGCTGCCCGCTCCACGGCGATGACAAACCGCAAAGCATTTCCCAAGAGTGAGAAATCCTCACAAGAATCATCTGTTGCAAGTCCTGTCTGACAAAACCGTGTCAGAGCTTTGGGGACTTTCTCTCTATTTTTAATTGAGAGCATTTCCCCCTGCTGGCTCCTGCATCCCTGCTAATACGGTGGATCTTGGAGGGGAAGCAGCGCTCGTGCCAGGATGTGGGAAGGCTGTTGTTCCCACCTGATTCCCGGTGAGGATTGCTGTATAAAAGGGGCACACGGGGCATCACTGCCGCGGGAGCGCAGAGCTCCCTTTATTCCTCCCATACAATCAGCATTCTTGATTTAGTCCCTTCTTATCATGGCCTTGCAGTATCACATCTTGGCTTGGTATTTAGTCTTCCAGAGGCTTGAAAGGGCAGCTTCTCCTTGAGTTTATCAGCTCAGATGGGGGACGCTGCTTGATGGTGTGCCAGGGAGCTTCTGTATGATGCCTTTTATGTCTCGATAAAGTCAGC
Organism: Empidonax traillii; assembly: GCF_003031625.1. Taxonomy (NCBI): domain Eukaryota; kingdom Metazoa; phylum Chordata; class Aves; order Passeriformes; family Tyrannidae; genus Empidonax; species Empidonax traillii. The sequence goes on from NW_020955215.1 coordinate 835,321, forward strand.
ATGTCTATTAATTAAAGAGATGGTGATACAAAAGGCTCCTCTTGGATAAAATCTGGGGGAGAAAACGTGCTACCTGATTTGAAGGGGAAGGGGGGATGGATTCCCGAACCCAGTAGAGCCTGATGAGAGCTGAGGGCACAGTAACACGGGGTGGTTTAGCAGAAGGGAAGGCAGCAGCTCTGCCAGCAGAAGCCCATGAGCAGAGAGCCATGGAGCACAAAATTAACACACTGGCTCATCAGGAAATGTTAATGTGGGCAAGGTGGGGAATTGCTTCATATGGGCAAACAATCTGTGCAGAAGGGATAAGCACGATCAAAACCTGGTACAAATCTGGGCACGTTTCTCCAAAATCTGCCCTCTACCCTCAGCTTGAGGTTCAAGACAGAAAACGCAAAGCCCTGATTAAGGTGTTAATTCCTTATGGCACAAAAACAACAAAACATTTTGCAGAAATGGAACAAAATTAAAGAATCCAAGGGGGCTTTTCTAGAAATGATTATGCCACTGCCACACGAATCCCAGGAGAGGAACTTTGTGGCTTGGAGTAAGTGGTTTGGGGTTGGACAACTTTATTCTCTTCAGAAGAGTCCTAAAACCAAACATCAACTCATGTCCACTACAAATGCTGGCTCTGCTTTCATCTGCCAATCTCTCCTGAAGCTGAACCAGGCACTTGTTCTCCATGACCACCACCATTCCCCACTGCTTCTGTACACTGTCCCTAATGGAAAGCTGGGAGCAGCTTCGCCCAGCCACCACCTCATCTCTTTACCCATCACTCAGGAGCCATTTCCCCCTCTGGAATGGGGGCAGCGGAGCCAAGTCCACTGACAGCATAACCAGATGCTGGATTTAGTCCCCTTGCATTTACAGACCACCTGGGAGGAGCAGAAGGTCCGGTGTTACTGATGTTTTACAGTCAGAGAGACTCCGATTTCAACATCCCAGATGAGCAACTGTTTTATAACCTGCTCAAAGCCTGTCTGGATAGGGCCACAGGCAAGGTAATGCACACAGCACTTCTCAGGAAGAAGGCCAGAAGAACATTAAAAAGTAATTGGAAGGCCTGAGGGATCAGGGGAAGAAGAAGACAAGCTCAAAGAAACCAAGGAAAAAACCTGAGGCATGGCAGTGTGTGAGTGCACTTGTCTGAGAAGACCTATAAAAAGGTCATGTTGAAGAAAGTGAGGAAACTGTCTCTGAAAGGATTCTTTGAAATGGTAGCAATGGCAGGAAAGCAGTAAATGGCAGGCTGCAGACCCTGGGAAAAGGAGGGAGTTCAGCTGGAGGATATGTCTCCAGATCTACCACAGCATTGCCTCCCAAGTTAGAGACCTCTGCTAGGAAAGGCTGAGTGAATGTTACCAATACAAAAGTAACCCCCAAAATATTAAGAGCACACCACTCCTTATGTAGCACTTTAATAAATGAATGCTTTCCTTCTCATCCAGAGAGACCTCAGAATTACACAGATGGTTAAAACATATCTATAGTAGTGGTAGTAATTTAGACATCTCTCTGGAGGAAAACAAGGTTTTAGCCTTCTTTTTTTTTCCTTTTAAATGGCAGTGAGCTGAATTTTAAGGTGGAGTGAGTTTATTTCTGTCGTGGCTGACGCAGAGAAAGCTCCATCACCCACAGATAATGGCAGATGGTGAGCCGTGCCCAAATCCATCAGGCAGAGGCCTCAAGTAGAGGTTCAGAGTATAACTGGGGATGGTATTTCTCACTCAAAGGGCAGCAAATGGAAACAAAAGCGGGGTAGGTTGGATGCAACAAATCCACGTGCTCCAAACAGTTCTGCAAATGGCAGAGAAGCCTCTGACCAGCCCACAGGACAAAAGATGACACACAGTAAGGAAACCACGTGCGTTCGGTGACAGGGCTATTTAATCCAAAACTCTGTTAACTTACTGGTGTATTAAGGTGGATGAATGGTTACATGGCTCAACAGAGCTGATAATCCTGTGCCTACGGTGCAGTTGCTGAGGGTATAAAATTTTCTGGAGATGGTGGAGGGGACTCTCGATGCACCATATGGTCTCTTGCAGCCCTTGCGCTGCGCCGAGGCTCGTGCTCTCATGTGACACACCATTAGCGAGTCACATGGAGCAGAAAGCAATTTTATGGCCAGATCCTGCTCTTAGAAGCTATGATGACTAAACTAACTAATCAAATCAGCATAAATTTGCAAACACCGTTTTAGCAGCTGTGACCGTAAATATCAGCAGCAGAATGTGAATAATCCCGAGCACAAGATGAGTTGAGTAATGGGTTCCCAATGGGCGTTGAAACCATCGACCCGCTGCCTGGCAACTCCGAGGCGGGGGCGAGGGAGGGGGGGGTGTGATTATGATGAGCCTGAAACAGCAGATGCAGCTATCACGACAAAGCAGCTACAGCACACACACCAGAAAAGGAAAAAAGGGGAGAAAAAAAAAATCATTTACAGAGACAAATGGTTGTGGTGGATGCCCTGTTCTCACCCCAAACGCAGGCACATGTGCATGTTCCATGTGGAGGGATGTGTTTCAGCATTCCCAAAGTGACTCATTTGGCATTTTCCAGGGACCTGCAATAGACTCCCTGCACACACGCTACCATTTTGTCAACAAGGCATAAAAATAATCAGCCGAGGTGAAATTCACTGAGAGCACAGACACCGAGGCTAAATTTGTTTGCAATTTGTGCCAGCTCCTGCTAATGGGAGCCAGGGTGCAGAGCTCCCGGCACGGACGAAGGGGAGGGGGGAAAGCTGCCGAAATTAACAGCACACGGCAGCCTCAACCTCCCCTCTGGTGAGGACCAGCAGCACGTGGTCCCAGAGCAGATGGAGCAGGCTGGAGTGGGCACGGCCGGAGCGGAAGGACTGTCCCATGAATGGCTCTGCCAGGCACCCCAGGGAGAAGGCGGCTGGAAGCACAGCCAGCTTGTCCCCAGCAAAGCCCTTTAGAGAGGCAAGCGGCTTTTGCAGCTCAGAGAACTGAATACACCTCCCTGCACCTGCCAGCAGGAATCTGGCTCAGACACACAGATACATCTGCAAAAAAAAAAAAAAAAACAAGGGAAAAAAGACCAACCGTGATGTCCTGATGGCTTTTGGTAGGCTGGTAAAAATACTTGACTATTATGGACCATATCCTGGTCTTATGATTATATCCCACCTACTTTGAGGCAAAATGGAAAGTCTAGAGGGCAGGAGAAATATGGCACTGCCTCTTGCATTGCATAAAGGTTAGGGTTTGCTGGAATCATCAAAATGTGATGACGAAAAGGCCTAAGTGTGGGTATATTTATGTGACAGTCATTACACTCATGCCAATAGGTCAACTTTTAGCTGAGCTCTAAAGCCAATCTGCAGTGGTGTAGAAACCAAAGTGGACAAGGAATGGGAACTTTTCCAAGTTTCCAAGGAGCTGGAAGCCCAACCTGCTGCAACCAGGCGTGTTGCTTGGACAACCAAATGTGGAGATACCCCAGGCTGCTGGTTTAAAGATTACTTACACCCAAATGGATGGTTTGCAGTATTTCCTTGGTTATGGTGATTATTAGCAGTATTATATTTAGCTTTCAAGCGTTTCCAAAAGTTTACACTGTGCCCAGCATAGGACCAACCTTTCTGAGCTCATAGATCAGGAGATCTGAAGATACAGAATTCCCTAAGTAACTGGCAGACATGGTGGACTGACACAAATGAATGTGATAGGTTCAGCACTCAGAAAATGGAGATGAAAGCCGAAAGGAAAAAAAGGAAAGACAAGCTCTTCCCTGGCAAAGAAGCAAAAGGACAAGTGACAGAGCACCTTGACATGTTGATGGAGAACATCAAAGACAGGGGTGGTGCCAGGTGCTGGTTCCTCTGATCACAGCAGTCTCAGTTTCTGCCAGGAAAGCTTGTACAAGCACTGGCACCAGGCACAGGGAGCGTCTCAGTAAATATGTGGAAACACCCGTAATAAGAATAGGAAAATATCAGAAGCAAATGCAGGGGATCGAGCTGCCTCCCATACCAGCACTTAGGTGTGTCCCTCAGCAGCTTTCCCCAGAGGTCTGTGGTTTGCATTTGGGTGTTTTTTCACTTATGTAACAATTTAAATAACCTCTGTCCTCCTAAAGGGGAGTTTTTTCAGCAGTGTCTCTCCACTGAAGCTGTTTACTACCCACTGACCTGAAACATGTCCACAAGTATGTGCTCCCGACACCAGAAGGAAACGAGAAGATGGAGGGAAAAGAGCTGCTTCTCTTGGTGCAGAAAAGGACTGCAGGCAGTCAGAACTGGGCTCAACCGGCAAAACCAGCAACAATCTTTCTCCAGGGAACAGAGACAATTTGGAACAAAGGGTCACCCTCAACATGTTACCCTCAGATGAGCCCAATCTGAAAATATACACCAAGATCTCTGTCCAAGACAACACAGTCATCGTGAGCCAGACCTATCACGAGTAACCAGTTTCTCCTTAAAAAACACATCCCAACTGGAACTCAGTGACTAAAGCCAGAGTGGAGAATTATTGTCAGAACCAGTACAAACTCTGGAACATGATTTAAAGCCTCTTTTCAAGGTCCAGAAAATTCCGGCTCACTCTTCAGCATGTCTTGCTGCAGCATCAGCCTCTGCATGTCTGCACTGTGGCTAGGGCGGGGGCCAGGAGGTGCCAGCTACTACAAAAGATTGTTCTTGTGCTATTCCTGGTTTGATCCAAAACAAAACATACTGGAAATTTTGGAAGAACATCTGTTCCCATCAAGCATCCAGCCCAAGCCTCCCAGACCCACGAGCTCTGGGTAATTCCATGAAAAAGCAAGGAAACATCTCAATTCGTAGATGCAGAACTTTTGGCAGCAGTTGCTGCTCTTTGCTGTGTACACAGAAAGCCTGTCCTTTGCGCACACAAGGAGCTCAGCTCATGGGCATTCAGGGAGACTAGAAAAGAGCTGCCTTTCCCATACACATTTTTCCCTAAGAGACATAAAGATGAAGGATATGTTCACCAATTCTGAGAATGCTCACAGATTTTAGTTGATTAATGGGCTTACTGAAGGCAGGGGGCGAATGTGATTGTTGCTTATTTATGGTGCAATAGCACATCCCGAGCGTTATTCCACCCCAGGAGCTGCCACAGGGCCCACGTGACAGGATCCTGCCCAGACTGCAGCCATCGGGTTCATGAGATAACAAAACCTTTCTCTGGCTCCCTGTGCCTTCAGGCAGGGCATGACTTGGAGCAAGCCCACCCACAACAAGCAGCACGTCTGTGAGGAATAACCCAGCCACCATGCCATGTGATACCTCCCCCATCCAGGGGGTTTTGAAAGCCAAGCATCCTTGAGCTGTTCGGAGGCTGAGCTCCTCTCCAGCCAGACATCACTGGCCCAAGTCACTTCCCTTCAAGCCCTCCCGTGCCCCAAGGCATCCAGCTGAAGTGTGCACAGGGACAATTTTTCCTGGGATTACAGAAGTCCTAGACTGCATATGGTCTGGATATTGCCACACTGCTGCAGAGACAGTGTATAAAATAGTAATTTGTGGTCTTAGCTAAGAGCTGAAATAGATACGACAAACGAAGCAAGAGAGAAGCTACTGCTGTTTCCACTATAGCGTAGAAGCACTGAAAAACATACAGAATCTCAGTTATAGTCACAGCTACAGGACAGTTGCAGTTATTCTTTGCACACTCTGTTGCCTGCATGGCCAGTATCACAGCTGGTTCCATGCAGGCAGATGGGGAATGAGCAGAGTAAACGGGGTCCATCTACCCTACCCTTGGAGCTGTGTCTGACGAGCAGCTTACAACCAGCATTCGAAGATAAACATAAATTAGGTGACAGTTTACCTCAAAATGCAGTAAACCCTTGCACTCGAGGAGGTGGCTGCACAGACCTCCTTGGTGATCTCCAATAGGGTCAGGGCTGGAGGCAGGAGTGTTTTCAGCCAGGTCACACTGGGACCAAGGGAAAGGGTTGGTGGGTCAGAACCCCTCATTTCCCACATCCAACCTCCTGTGAGGCCCAGCTGGTGTGGCAGGATGGCTTCCTCTGCTCTCTGACCATTGTTGCTACAAGGGAGCACGCAATGAGGAGGTTTAATTCTGGATAAATCCCATTGCCAGAAAGAAGTGTTCCTGCAACATTCCAATTAGAGAGAGGTGCACACAGCAAAGTCATCTGCTTCACACTCCATATTTTTTCCCAGCAGCAGGAAAAAGGATTTTCTGACACCCCCTAAATCATCAGAGCTTCTTGCCTGGCTGTTTCAAGCACAGTTTTATTATCCCTTACATTAACTTCTGGGAGCACTGTCATTTTGTCATAAGAGAATACCAGAGTTCGAAGTTCCATGTGTTGGGGTTTTTTGTTGGTTTTTGTTTTTTTCATCCACTCTGGTTTTGTTTCATTTTTTTCCTGGTAGGGGAACCAGTGACATTTCAGAGCAGCACGTTTGCTTTATGCTCACTCAGAAAAAAATTAAGGTCCTGTCTATGCACTTTCCCTCAGAAAACGCCTCCCAAGCTTGCGGCACCACAAAAAAGAAAATCTGATTTCACAGAAGCACAAAGACATAAATTACTCCAAAGCAAGGCCGTGCAAAATAAAACCTACCATTAAATACAAGAGGCTGGAATCAAGAGATCCCATCTCTGATTATACTCCTTCCCCAGCAGAAGTTTTGCCCGAGTTAGAGCTGCCAGGTCACATCCATTGTTTTCTCACACATACCTTTAAGCCAAACAGGATCACCAGTGGGACATCTTGAGCAAAAGGCTTTGACATGGCATGTTTTTAATCCTCCCATACAGCCACATCATCTCAGAGCAGGTGTGAGTGCACAGGCATGTGCTCTGGGCTCGGCTATAACCAGCTCAGGGCAGGGGCACAGAGATGTTGGTGTTACCTGCCTGCCCCTCTGTCTGCGCTGGACACATCTGAGGCTGAACACAGCCCACGCTCCCGTCTCACAGGCACTGGGGTTTGGGTTTGGAGGTCAGCACATAACCTCCCAGATTCAGGGCCGGGAGGGTCTCAGCAGCACGGCTGCAGTGGGAGGGTTGGGCGCAGGGGGGCCGAGGAGTGGGACAGTTACGCTTCACTCAGGTTGGAAACAATAGGAGTAAACCCGAGTTTGAACACAAGCACGTCTCCACCCAAAGCAAAGCCATATGCAACTCGGCTCAGGAATGAGAACTATGCAGCCAGAGGTTTCCTCTAGTTATTGTTTTGGGTTTGGGCTGCAGTGCACAGGGAGGGGAGGAACAAAAAATACAGAGGGTGCAGGAAAGAAGCCGAAACCCAGGCAAAGCCATGAGAGCCTCAGCCCAATCTCAAGCCCTGGTTTCAGAATGCAAGGCACGAGGTGGTGATGCTCTCTGCAGTTATTCTCTCACCCTCCTCTGCTCCTCACTGCCCCTGGCCTCAGCTGTGACTGTACAACAGTTTGTGAGGCACCGATGTCTGTGTGACACGAACATGCGACATCGATTTGATTCACATAGACACCTATCAGTTTTGCATGTTCACTAGACAGCAGAGCATGGCAATGTATAAACAGGAGCTGCATGAAAAAGATCAAGCTCCAGTAGACTCCTTTTCCTGAGAAAGATATGCCCAAGGAGACCCCAAATTTTCATCTTTCCACTTCCATTTAAAAGACACAACCTGAAGCATGTGGTGTGCTGGGTGAGAGACACTTCAATTTCTCTTTCCCTCTTGTGCAGATTAAGCTAAACATTTTTCCAGTCCAATATACAGACACTCACCACTACCCTTACTCCTGGCCAGACCTGCTGGTAAGGCAGAGCTGTGGAGATTCATGAATATTGACCTCTTAACTATTAAGCTTCATGCAAACTGTGCCTAAAATCAGAGTTAAGTTACTGACCAGCATTCCCTTCCAACATCACCCCTGAGCTCCCAGCAAACATAGCAGTATTTCACCAGCTCACTGTGCTCTTCATCCCAACTCCTGGCTTTTTTGGTGCAGACAGCAGAGGCTCAGGGAGCAGTGGTTTTATAACTAAGCTGATTTTAGCTCAAACTGCCAAGGAAATGGGTATTTTCACTTTCTCCTCACTCCTGTGCCTACCTTTGTCCTTCTGTTGGCATGAGCATCAGCCAAGCCAGGGAACTGATCCAGCTGGAAACTATCTGCTTGTCTTTTCTCTTTCTGCTGGGTTAGTTTTCAGAAGGATCAGATTCCTAATCTGGCAGATCGCTTGAGAGCTGATTTTGGCACCAGAGAGAACACATGACCCAGCAGCAGGGACTTAGATCAGCTGAAACCAAGCCTAAACCTACGCCTGCAGAGAACACCCATGGCCCACCCTGTGCCCACCCATGCAAAGATCATCTGCCTGCAGAAGAGGCTTTTTCCACAGTACTGTTCTGCTTCCAGAAGGGAACAGGCACATTTTGGGTGGTGTTGAGACATGACCTCCCAACTCTACCTGCTCCACTTGTACATCCCTTGCCATTGCTCTGCTGCCCCTTCTCAGCTCTTAGAAAAAGCCTAGGGCTCCACCCCAGCCTTCCTCTTGGATCAGTGTTATCTGTCTTTAAACAGTACCATGCCACTTACCCAGAGACTTTCTGTCCTCATGGACACTCATGTATTTACCACAGACACGTTAGATATGCATGTGCATATTCTAGTTCCCACAGGCTCCAAACCATTACTACTAAGCACAGTGTTTCTATGGCTACACCTTAATTTCTGCATTCAGCAACACATTCACTCTGTTTGTCTGTCTCTCCCTCGCACACACACAAACTAGACATCCCTTCCCCCCTCACTCAGTCTCCCCTCTCCACTCCAAAGAACACCTCCACTCTTCCTCCCACACACAGCCTAAAAATTCAGAGTGGTTGTTTTTCAAGACCCAGCAAGAGGGGGCAAACTGATTCCAAGTGCCAGCAATCCCACAGTTTCCCAAGCCTCTAAGCCTATTTACAGCAAAGGTGGACCTGGTCATGTTTTCTGGAGATCTCTAGTGTTATTTATGGTGGCACAAAACCAAAGCAGTGTGAAAGAGCAGGCAGACCCCTGCATCCCCCAAGCTGCTCACAAGAGGCTGGAGAGCTGGCCTGCTGAGTGGTAATAAAGAAGAAAATATCTCCCAGGAATTCTTGAATAAGAAGCCTCGCGCAGGGGGGGGTCAGCAGTCCCTTGGCCTCAAGGTGACTTGTTTAACAGTGTGAAATGAAGATATCGGTCGGATGTCGGGGAAATGCTAATGGCTGGGAGCAGCTCATGTCAAGCTGAATAAATCCCTTGCTCTCCATTCTGAAACACAATGGCACATGAATGACTAAGCAATTCTGATAACAATTCAATAGACAAATGTCAGCTTGCTTTGATTAAACATTACTTGTGGAGCTGTTTCAGGGCAGCTAAAGACACATCAGCCTATCTGTCTCACCCCAGCCCTCCCAGCAACCCAGCCAGGTCAGAGAGACATTTATTTCACAACAGCTACAACTGATTTTTTTTTTTTTCCCAAAACAATTGGAACTCCTGTAACATTTGAACTAAATCTAGATTTATGCAAGTACAGTTGGGAAAATAAAAAAAGGCAAAATAGCTCCTCTCTATTTTAAGGCCTCAGTTGCACTGTCACTTCTCCCTTGCTACATCAGTTATCCCTTACAACAGTAATAACATGGTCCAGTTTGGAGATATAGGTGGAACCAAGGCATGTAATTACCACATTTCCACATATATTCTTGCGTATTTGCAGTACTGAAATAACACTCCCCTGGCACACAGTTAGTCCAGAAAAACAGTTCAATCTAGGAATGGGGCTAAAACATGCAGCTGGGCTTTTATATGCTTCAAGTCAAACCCATTTTTAATTATGTCCCCTATCTGTGCTGTAGGTCGGCCCTCTGCAAAATGATAACCAGTCGTTTCATTTTTGCAGGGAAATCTACGTGAGCAGCTTCTCCCAGTTTGAAGCTCCTGCCTCGCCAAGCCCCAAACCAGTTTTGAATGATGAAAGGAATAACCTCATCCGCACGCACAGGCTTCTCCCCTTGTCTCCAGTCAGTTGTGAAATAAGCTGCTCAGCACTGCATCCGTAATGGGGACTGCAGTGCAGATGGCAAAAGCACAGTCACAACTCGTGCTGTGCCTCTGCCAGAAGAGGTGGGTGATGCAACCAGAGCTGCTCAGAGAAGCAAGGAGGGGAAGAGGGGCTGCTCCTCCTGGAGTGTTTTCACCTTTCTGTCTGTAGAAGAGGCAGTTTGGGGTAACAAGAACAGGGGATGACGTCCAAAAGATCCTGGGTGAAATACTGGCTGCACTGCAGTCTGTATGAATGAGGATTTCATTCCATGATCAATGCTAGGCTGTGGTTCAGTGATGGTTATTGCTTTGTAGTTGAGAGAACTCAAGGAGGAAAGAGCACAAGAACCTCCTACACCTCCATTGCACTGATCCAGTGGTCACTAGGAAGGGAAATAGTCCCTTGAAAATGTTCACAGCCACCACCAGTCCCAGGGCCTCATTGCTGCGTTTGACCTTAGCCTAGAACAGTGAGTGATCACGCTATTTCTCAAATTTCACTCTCAAGAAAGTCCTGTGGCTGCTTTCCTTTCTTCTAGCTGGGAAAGAGCCTGTGGAACAATCTGCCCTTGTACACCCACGACCCACATCTACAAGGGTAAGTCTGTGCTACTTGGGTTACTGTGAACTGGGACTATTTCTTTAGATGGGTCATTGGCTGGTCCTGCAGGCAGAAGCCTCAGAGGAGACAACTACACCAAGTATGCACAAAAATTTATAGGGACAATGACTACATGTTTGTGTTCAGGTGTAGGTACGTACACAGCAAGTAACTAAAAGTCAGTAGATTCCTACTTGTCCCTGGCTGCAAAGGGGAATTCTCAGCTGATCTTTGCAGTTCCCATTTGATAGCACAAAGCCACTTGCAAAATCACCAGGTTGGCCCTTATAGGTCTGTTGTTTTCAATATTCTTTGAGAGTTTCCTCTGACGCCTGATTTGCTTTATTAGAGAAACCTACTCAAAGGGATTTGTGTGCATGCTCAGCTTGATTTGTGAACTCCAACAGGAGGGGCAGCCAGTAAAATTAATGAGGTTCTGGGCAAATGATTGCCCATGCAGACCCACAGACATAAAGCATTAACTGACTGTCTAATTAACAAAGGCCACGTGCCTGATTAAGCATGCAAATGCTGCTACTTATACACACACATTGACACACATTAATGTCTCAGCGAGGATACATTTGCAAGTGTCTGCTTGGCACGATGATGGAGCACACAGCCTGCTTCCATAAACACTTTTCAGTATGCAGAATGTACATACATGAAATAATCTGCTGCCCGTTTCTGTAATGAGCACAAATTCTTTCTGGAAAGCAGCACAGCAGGTCTCCAGGCTCATGCGGGCACTGCTTTAAAACCACCTTCTAGAAGGGGGCAAACGAAGGACAAGGCAGCCTTGAAAGAAAAGTTTTAACTCTGTTTCAGTCATCTTGTCATGCAAGTGAAGGGCTGCTTTCATGTTCCAGTGCCGTTGTACTGGGTGATAAGAGGTCAGGGGCACACGGTCCTGTTCCTAACTCTGCTATGTTCTTATCACGTAACACTCTCTGGGTCCTCATCTCCTTCCTGATTAAAGCTCAGGGTTTTTTTAAATTTACCACCATAAAATTTGGGGAGAAAAAAAAAAAAAAAAAAAAAGGAGAAAAAAGAAAGGGGAGAACAACCTAAATCGCCCAACAATGGAGCTAGAAAACAGCAAAGTCTTGGAGCAGGGGTTACAGCACAGGATACCTGTTCTCCATCAGCTCACGTAACTCAATTAGCTGTGCTGCCAGATCACATTATTTTGGGTCACAGATATGATCACTCAGCTGGAGAGGACAGGAAGGCAAAATTCTGGAAAGCTATGGGTAATTTCCGGGTGCCAGAGAAGAAATTTTCGGCACCAGCTGCAGCCCCGTCCCTGTCGTGCAGCAGGGTCAGTGCCCCACAGACCAGCAGCTGACCTGCAAAGGGTATTCCTGGGAATGCCATGAAGGCCAGGAGTGTAAGAGAGCCATGAAGGATCCTGGTCCTTCATTGATGTGATTTGAACTTCTCACCTCTGAGTCCCTAATGACCAAATCCTGCCCTCTTCTCCTCTGTGTGTATCTCTGCTCCTTGCAGCAGGAATTGCACAGAAGGCACCTGAGCCTTCACTTTGCATTTGCTGAGAGCTGGTGGGTTCACTGAACTGAACCTCAAGCCTGTGACTCAGCCCCACTCCCCTCTAAATGCTCAAAAACTCACATTTCTCCAAGGATCCAGAGAGGCCAAGGGGGGTGTTAGAATAACTGCTTATGTCTGTGGTGTGTTTCCTTGCTGCTGGAAGATTTCCAAAGGCTTTTCAGGTGCTGATGAGACCTTCCAGCACATCCATTTAGAGTCTGCAGTTTCCCTTCCTTCCTGCATTATTTACCATACAACCCTGAGCTGCTTAAAAGACTTGTTTCAAGCTATTTTCTGAATCATCCTTCCCTCCCTGTGCTGCTTCATGTAATAATCTCTCAGAAATCTATTTTGGGAGTGGTGTTTTGCAGCAGAGAGTTGCTTTGTTTGTTTTTCCCAACTGTTCTGCCATAGATGTAGAAAGTTGGTTCGTTGTTGTGAAGTTGCTGACAAGGACAGGATTACAGATCCCACGTCCTGACATCCTTGCCTTGCTCCACTGTCCTCTCTGGAGTGGGGACACGGAGGCTCAGAATGACAAGAGCAAGGCCATGCCCATTAATTTGCTCCTGCAGAGCTGATCCTGATGATCAGAGCTGCAGGCAAGTGTTTGCTTTCAGAGTGGTGTGAGGATGGCAGTTCATATTGATTTCTTAGATCAAGGTCCCTGATAAAGGTTTGGATTCCTGAATTATTCTGATACTGTGCAGAGCACCTTGGCAGTCTGACTGCTGTAAGAGTATGGACACTGCCAGCAGCTAGGTTACAGAAGGGGAACAAAAATAATAAAAGAGGGGGCATATTTTGAGCTGAACAAATTGGAACATGATTTTTTCATGAACACCCAGAAATCACGAGTCTTTACACCTCAGACCTTATCCTGGAACATTTTGTGCCAGAGAAACCACACTTAATTTGCTACCTGAACTCAGTTTCTCAGCCACCCAGTTTCTCAAAGTTCATATTAGATTATTATTTGCAATTTAGCTGCCCTGCTCTTACCCTGAGAGCATCTGACCGGGAAGTGACAGCACTTCCACACCGTGCATTCAGAGCTGAAGTGCTTCGCTTGCTTCAGCAGTTTTTGGCAAAGTTCAGCGCAGTTCTCAGCTTTGAAGCATAATTGCCCAACTACAGCAGTGACTTCGGTCTCCAAAGGCCAAAAGGAGAGAGAGAAAGGAGGGAGGTGGGAGGACAGCTGAGAATAGCACATTTCAGATGTGGGACACAGTTATTTCTTTTTGGAGGCCTATTTCTGGATACTGCTCGAAAACTGGGCAGCTAAAACAAGAAAGTAGATATAAAATGAAAGATCACATTAGAAAGCACACACACCCAGACACCATGGCAGGCAAGAGCTGGGGGACCTGTGTAATCACAGCTATAATGATTCTATAATTTCACATCCAAACATAATTAGTCGAGGTACGTTCTTTGACAGCTAGAGATTTGCAAAATTAGGGTCAAGCAGGTTCATTTTTTTAATTGCTCTCACTTCCCCCCTCTGTGTTGTTTCTTGTTATTTTATAGGCTCTTCCCTGGGCCAAATTCATCCCTGGGGGTAACTCCCTTTAAAAAAAAAAAAAGCCCCCATGAATCTGATCCTTTGTACCTTGGAAACATGGCAGCAAATAGCTTTCTGCCTGCGTGACTGGCCTGTCACGTGTTGGCACATCTGAAGGACTGTGTGTTCAGCTTGCCAGCCCTAAGAACCCAATTCTCTGGGAAAAAAAAAAAAATCAAACTCTGGGCTGCTTCATATATTATTGCTGTCAACTGCAGCAACAGCAGATAGTAGGCAACCAGCCTAATTCCAGCAAGATTAGTGTCTGCAGTTTCAGATGGCAGCAGGACGTGCAAGAGGCGATTTTAATATGCAGCCAGATTTCATTAACTAGTTGGATCCCACCAAACTGAACAAGCCAGGACAGGAAGCTTTCTGTGTTCAAACATCACATGAAATGGTCTCACTCAAAGATGATGCTCCCTCAGTTTAGGCACATCAGACATTTGAATTGTTTATTACATTTGCTCACTCTGTACTTACTTCATGACCCTCAATTATCTGAAGCAGAATTGTATCACCCACAAGCTTAGAGTTCCTGTGATAGCCCAAAACATTCATCACTGACACTTATTTATGGAAGAAATTATTTACTGTGAAGGTGAAGAAATCCTGGCACAGGTTACCCAGGGAAATTGTGGATGCCCCATCCCTGGAAGTGTTCAAGGCCAAGTTGGATGGATCTCTGAGCAACTTGGTCTGGTGGAAGGTGTCCCAGCCCATGGCACAGGGGGTGGAACGAGATGAGCTTTAAGGTCCCTTCCAACCCAGACCATTCTGTGATTCTCTGATTATTCTATCCCTGGGAAGTGAATAGCAATTCCACTGAACAGAGCCCAGATCTGTGCAAACAGCTCCCCAGGCAGAAGTCACAGCCCAGGTTGGGGCTGGTGGAGCTCAGTTACCTGACCATTAGTTTCAGCTTTGCATGGAAACAGCCCAGGAGAACAAAGCCAACAGCCCCAGTGCAGCAGAAAAACCCAAAGCTGTATCTGGGCACACGTTGCCTGGCCAGCACTGTTTGTACACATCTCAAACACAACAGCTGGAAATTAATGTGGGTATGAATGGTGTGCACACACATACAGGTACAAATTCCCTGTGCCCTTCACAAGCCTTGCGTTAATTTCGTAACTGGATGACAGTCAGAAGTATCAAGGATCACAGAATCATTTAGGTTGGAAAAGACCTCCAAGAGTCCAACCTTTGACTGATCCCCACCTTGTCAACCAGACCAGAGTACTGAGTGCCATGAAAGAGAGAGAAACTTTATATAAACACTCCAACAAACAGTGAACATCTCTATGGGTTTTTTTCCATTTCTATTTCTCTGTAGACTGTTCAGTTAACAGAAACAAGGAGCCATCCACTGACACGCCATTTGAGAGGGCAACAACACAAATTCCATTAAAATAGAGTGCCAGGAGACAAGTTTAAAAGACACTTTTACAGCATGGCAGCAAAGGCAGTAGATAAAAAAAAAAAAAAGTCACATTAAAGCATGTGCAGCCCCAGTGAGGACACCTGAATTCTGCACATATGGAGCTTCTCCTGGGACAGACCTGTCTGCTCAGGTGGGCAAATCACAGCGCCTGCATCTCATTACCCAGGCAGGGAGACATCACTCAGGGCTGGGGTGAGTGGCTGAGATTCCCCCAGCGCTGGAATGGGGTGACAGTTTGGCAGCATCAGCAGTGAGATTGGCCTTTATCCTTCACAGATGTTGCTGTGCTAAGGATGAGGAGGTGTTTATTTTACAGGATGATGGTGTCTTGGCCTGTGGCACACAGCCAAACAGCCCAAGGTCAGCTCTCCATATATTGCAGGGTTTCTTTGGCATCCCTCCCAAGCAGCTATGGAATTCTTGGTTGCAGCACTGGTGAGGCAGGAGGGGAAGTGGGGAGGGTCCCTACAAGGGGAATACTCCAAGTCTGCCATGCCCAGGGTCTGCACTGCCCAAGGCAGTGACACTGGATCTCCTCAGAGCCTACATATCCAGGTGTGGATCAGACGCTTTAGGTGCAATGAAAATATCGTGTTAATATTCTCCCTCATCTTCCTGTCATAACACCATTTATCTCAACTGGTCCAACTTCAGATGCAGCCATACTGGGGTGTGTGCACCGAGCAAAGCCTTGGGAAAGAGTATTTCTGCAGCTGAAGAGACTCTTTTCTCCACATGTGTTACAAAGCCAGAACAGTTGGCTTCCTTGATAAGGGCCAAATCCTGTGTCACTTATACCTGTGTCAGTGTGGAGTAGCTGCTCTGAAGTTGAGTTCCTAATCATATTAATTTCTAGACCTGTCAACTCACTATTCAAAAACTTTCTAAGTATTCAGAATTAACAGCTCTCGTGATTTCCAGTGGTGCAAATGAAATCAGAACTTGGCTTAATTTTAATACAGAGAACAGAGGAGGATAAAAAGGAGCTTGGCACATCTCCACCTTCATGGAAAAGCTCTGACTGTGAGGTTGACTATTTCTAGGTTTGGGGACATTTTGGAAGGGCATTGCTCCAAGTGACAGCTTTCCATTTGCATTACACTTTCTTACACACACACAGAGTATTCCCTAATCAGTGCTCGTGGATGAACACAGAGGAACTCAAACAGTGCATTAAACAACATTCCCCAATATCTGCTACTGCCCATTTTGCACTGTTGATAAAATCAGCTCTCAGACCCCAAGTTTTTTTCGAAGTCTGCAATGACCTGATACAGTGACCACTAAGGAGACATATCTAGAAATCCTCCCCCTGAAAGCCATGCTGAGTTCTTTGCATTTTAATAATGGAAAATATAAATACCGCAGGAAGTACTGGAACAAATAACACCTTGTTCCACCAGAAATTTGGCAAAAAATACTTTATAATGCAAATTGGCTTTATGTACCTTTGAACTGGAACATCCTCACCTTCAAATCCATCCCCCTCCTCCCCTGGCTTCAGTGAGGATTAATAGTCCTATGTGCCAAGAGAGTTCAAACACTATTTTTAATCACATCTTACAACCACACTGTCCCAAAATGCTTTGCATGACAAAGCAACCAAGGGAGCAAAATGAGAGAAAACCGTGATGCAGAGCCACAACGCGAGGGAGAGATTTGTGCTTCGGATCCAAAGCCCTCACAGGAAAGAGTGATCTCAAAAGGCAGAGATGAGGGAGGATGGAAAAGCCATAAGAGATGGGGCTGGAGCACAGCTGAAGAGCTGACAAGGTGGAGAGAAAGGAGTGTTTTGTAAAATGGATTAAGCTGTAGGAGCCGAAAGCATTAGAGGGAAAGGCTTGGGGCAGAGGGAGGGCACTCAAGGACACTGCAGCAGAGCTTGCAGGCGCTGAACTTTCTGTTCCCAGCTGCCTGTTTTGGAGTGTGTTCCGGGGATGCCTCCCCCCGGGAGCTCGCCTGCTGGACGGAGGTTGCGGAGCCGCAGCTCGGCGATGCTGCTGCTGTAGCATGACAGGGGCACATAGGCATGTTGTGACACAGCAGCTTTATATGGTCCTGCTGGGGCAAAGGGATGGGATTTTCAGGTTTTACACCTCCAGAGACCCTTCAAGGCCCACAGCAGAACATGTGATTTCAGCTGTTTTCTTCTGCAGAGGACGGGAGCGGTTTTCTCAGGTCTGTTCCGTGTGTTGCTCAATTCTAGCCCACTCTGCAAATTCCCTTGAGCTGGGATTAAAATCTGAGTAAATCTCAGCCAAAAAAGAAGCCTCATGTTCTTTGCCCAAGTCTGGTCAGGGATCCCAGAGGTGATTACAAAAGTTAGTAAATATTAACGAACTCCCTTTCAAGACATCACGTACAGTCAGCGTGCCAGACCTGGGAAGTTTCTCCTTCTCCAATACACAGTGAGGGGGCTGTGTTTGGCATGTGGATGCTGGGATGTGGCAGAGGACCCCAGGGACAAGCTGGAGCTGAAGTGTGTGCTCATAAACACAGTCTGCTGGGAGCAGGGGGTGCTGAATGACTCTCCAGCTCTTTGCAACTCAGCTCCCTTTCTGCAGAGCCCACATGCCAGAGGCAGCTGGGCAGAGCCTTGAGCACAGGGTCGGGAAGGGGGAGAGAGGTTGTTGTGCTGAGCTGCAAGAGGCAGCACTAAGGATGGGGAAAGGCAAGAGAGGAGCCAACCATGCCAGTCACATTCTTGGTGTGGGAACACCAACAGGTTTGTCCTGTGTAGTGTGGGAACGTGTTGCTTTTTCATGGAGTGAGAGGTCCCCACTTGTGCCTCTGAATGTTTAACTCATCAGTACAGGATGTGTTTTCATTCTGGGGATGAGTAGGGTATAGATAGGCCAGAGGAGAGAGGAGGTGGAGCAGGTCCATGACAGAAGCAGAACAAGCCCAGGTTACCCTGTGGCCCTGCAGACCTCCCCAAGCATTAACTCAGGGCTGCAGTCTGGGACAGACTTAAAAATTTGCATTGAGGGTCTTACAGGATCCAGCCACAGGTGAATAATAGAAATGCAAATGGTTTGCCTCCCCTCAACTCCAGCAAGGAGAAATCAAATCCAATTAATCAGATGTATAATGTTTTAACCCGGGCAGTCCCTAACACCAAGCATCTGGCAAGGGAGACAGGATCCATGTGTATTTGCCATCTTTGCCACAGCAACACAGGGAAAGTTCCTGTTTTGCAACCTCAGCACTCCCCTCCAAGGGGCTCTGTATTTTCCCTCGCACTCCCAAATTCCACGTGAGCCCTTGAGGGATGGGGGTCAGGAGGGTCCAGGCTCAGCACTTCTTGCAGCTCTTTTCTGTGTGCCAGGGGCCTGCCCTCCATGCAGGAGTTTTTTTGCTGATGCATGTACTGTTTTCATTTGCCAGAAAGGAGCTAAAAACTAGGAGCCTATTTCTTGGCAAAAGTGTCTCTCCAGTCAGCCAGCAGTGACCTGAGCTCCGGAGGATGGAAAGGAGGGTCTGACACTCTGTGCTGCCTGTCACCTGATTAGAAACAAATTGGCATTAACCGCACCCTTACGTAGGACGGACACAAATGCCAGGACACAGAAAGCATGAGGGCTGTTTACAGTGGAAATGTCAGAGTATCTCAGTCCTGCAGGATACACAAATGGCTGCTGTTCCCACCCAGGCACAAACTGTAAATCCTGCAGAAAGGGTTCTGCCTCTTCTCCCCCAACACCGCACGTGGTCCATCATCAAACTCCTCGGACCCACTAAATTTACCTTCCTAAGAATGATAAACCTGCCCCTAAGTAAAGGCCCTTGAGAAAGTTTCAGCCTTAGGAGAAGGATTTTGAGAGTGCTGTGCTCAGATAAGCAATCTGTGCTGAATCCTAACTAGAACATCTCATGGGCACACTCGCGGTAATTATTATATAAGAAATAGTTTAATATGAGATTAAGTTCCTGTATCCTTTGTACTCCACAGACAAAGTACGAGGCAGCCAAGGAAACAGAGGAGCTTTATAATTGTCTCATGTTCACACACATGACTGCTACTGCTGCTCAGCTCTTAAATAGCACAACACAAACCCTAAGTTAGAATTCCCTGTGCACCCTGTTCTTCCATTAACTTCTCTATGCAAGGAATGCAGGATTGAGCACCATCACGCAGGGCCAAGCCAGTGTCCTTCCCATGCTCTCTGCTTACTGGGAACTCCTTGAAAGGCTCAGACTGAAATCTCTTACTGTACTGAAGCAGATACTGTTGCTCATGAAAACACGCTGCACACAGTGCTTTGTTTTTGTAGGGTTGCTAGGGAGCACTGTTACTATTATTGATTTTTTTGAGGCCTCTGAACTACTTATCAAAACAAGTTATTCCACGCGCACCAGAAGCAATGAAGCCTGGCTCCCCACAGCTTTGTGTCCTTCGTCCCCGAACTTTCATTCCCAGTGCAATGGCCCCTCCCTCTCCCAAAAGCCGGGATCTCCCTCCCACATCTCCCTTCTGCTTGGCAGAGCAAGAGGGAGCAGAAGCAATAGCTGGGTCACAACTGTAAACTTGTTTATTGGCTGGCTGGGAGCTACAAACAGTGGCTGATTGCTAAATTCAGCCTATCTCACTCTCACTGGGGGACTAATATTGGACTTTCTCTACTATCCAGTCATTGGTTTTCATAAAATTTGTAAGAACTCGTTCTCTCTGCGATTTGGTGAATTTAGCTGAAAATTGGCCAAAAGCTTTTTCTGAGGGGAAAAGGGAGCACTGGATAGGCAGGCAGTCAAGCTGTACAATATACAAATCATGCTGAAAGCATATACAGTAAGGAACTACCTAGATTTTGCAACCAAATACACAGGGGAAAAAAAAAAACAAACCTCGTTAAGTCCCAGATACGCCGTATCATATTTGTAGCTGCATCTGATAATGATTCTTCTTACACAGACTATTTAACGAACACACCTTGGACCTGGCAAGTGTGACTGACAGGACACTGATGTGATGAATATTCACACACCAGGATGTTGCAATTTTAATGACACAGAAACCATTAAAATGCCAGGGTCCAGAGTGCAAAGCAAACGGAAAAGGCCTGAGAAACCCAAGCTTTGCACCTTTTCTACAAGGCAAGGAGAGATAAGTAGCCTTCACTTTCTCAAGTTTTCCTTTCAAAGGACCTTTTTGAGAAAATTTCTCATGGTTGCTAACAAACACTCAGCTGCACCAGCCTTAGCAACACAGGGAGAGCGTGGGTGTGACGCACCTGCCAACACACCGCGATCGGGGCTCGGTGTACGGCGTGTTAACGAGGATTGCCGCACCAAGGATGGTGCATGTGGGTGCACAGACCTAGAGGCAACAAGGCCAGCGCGCCCAACCTACTCATCTGGTCACCTTTGCAACCCAGCACGTGAGTAAATGTGGGAATAAGCACACCCAGGAGGAAGCAGGGATGTGCAAACACACATCCCAGAGTCGCACACTGGTTGAGGTGGGCAGGAACCTCTGGAAGTCTTCTGGTCCAAGCTCCTGCTCAAGCAGAGCCACCCAGAGCCAGGTGCCCAAGACAATATTGAGACAGCGTTTCAGTATCTCAAAGGATGGAGAGTCTACAAACCCGTGGGCACCCCATTCCAGTGCTTCCTAATGTTCCAACAGACCTTTTCATGGTTTTAAGTGTGTCCACTCCCTCTCGTCCTGCCACTGGGAATCAGTGCAAAGAGCCAGGCTCTGTCTTCTTTACTCCCTCCCTTCAGGTATTTGAAGGCGAGAGAATGGAATAGAATCATTTGGGTTGGAAAAGATCTCCAGGATCATCGAGTCCAACCTTTGACCAATCCCCACCTTGTCAACTGGACCAGAGCACTGAGTGCTCATTTGTACCTTGAACACCTCCAGGGATGGTGGCTCCACCACCTCCCTGGGTAGCACCTTACAATGTTTGAAAATCCTTTCAGTGAAGAAATTCCTCCTGATGTCCAACCTGAACCTTCCTTGCCACAGCTTGTCACTGTTTCTCTTGCCTGTCCCTTGTTCCCTGGGAGCAGAGCCTGACCCCCACTTGGCTCCACCCTCCTGTCAGGGAGTTGGAAAGAGTGAGAAAGTCCCCCCTGAGCCTCCTTTTCTCCAGGCTGAGCCTCCCCACAAGCTCCCTCAATGATGAGATCCCCTCTGAGCCTCCTCTTCTCCATATAGAACAGTCCCAGCTCTCAGTTTCTGCTCACAGGAGAGCTGCTCCAGCACCTTAATCATCTCAGTGGCCCTTCATTGCACTCCCTCCAGTAGTTCCACATCTCTCTTGTCCTGGGGAGCCCAGGATTGAACACAATACTCCAGACATGCTTATGAGCATAATCCAATGTTCCTAAGAACTGTCAAGGGGGACAGCACCACCAGCAGTGTGACAGGCATTTGGGCTTTTGAATGGATTCTTCCTTAACCTGAAGACTTCCTTCTCATTGCCTTCCTGCTCAGATGTGACTCTAGGATGAACAGCCTCAGGTGAGGAGGACTTTGGTGACAAGGAAAAAAGGAACCAGGACCTGGAAATCACTGGCCTTCAGAGCAGGACTGTGCACCATTCCCAGGCTCTCAAGACAGAGCTGAGGCAAGCAAGGACAAAGCAGCAGCTCTTAGATCAGTATCTTAAAGAGGTCTTCAAGCATTACTACTCATCAACAACTTAGAAGAGTTTCATCTCGTGTGAACAGTTCACTCCCCAGAGTCCCACCACATTCAGTAAGATTATGTTTATATTGAAGAAGGCTTTTTATTGACTCTTTTCTCCCAAATAATTGATAAGCTCCTCCTGCCATCCCCACTTTGATCAGCTTCAACCCCCGTTGTGCCCAAGGTCTGGTCTAATTCCAGCCCATCTCATTATCTAAAGAACCAGGACCAGGTGGTGTTTACAGGACTTGCCACAAGAAACTGGATTTCTGCACAAAGAGCACAACTTTGAAGGCCACACTGGGAAACAAAACTCATTCAGGGCAAACACAATTGAGCTGTATTTAATGATGTATCTCCTCGCTGTCTTATTTCTATCCCATTTCTTTTTCCTTCTTCTTTCCCATTCTTTCTCTCCTTCCTTGTTGTCTTTTTATTTCCTGAAAGATGGAATCAGCATCCACTGAAGTCAGGGAGGAAACTTCCTCAGCCTTCAGTGCTGTTTGAAACCTTTCAAACCTCCTGATGTCTCCTCCCCAGGTAGCAAATCACCTCAGTGAGTTTCACCATGTCCAGTATGGGAAGAACATTAAACCAGAGAACAAAATGAAAGGCATGAGGGATTATCTGGGCCAATCTCTCTGATGCAGTTCAGACTTTTTTTCCCAGAA
The DNA here is from genome assembly GCF_003031625.1 of Empidonax traillii. NCBI lineage: Eukaryota > Metazoa > Chordata > Aves > Passeriformes > Tyrannidae > Empidonax > Empidonax traillii. The sequence goes on from NW_020955215.1 coordinate 857,849, forward strand.
CTAAAAAAATTGAGGACTGTAATATGGCAGGATGGATTCAGGAGGTTTCAGGAAACCACAGATGAAGCATCTTTGAAGGCTGAACTTGAGCTTTTCAATCAACCTGATGAAGAGTGGAGAGGGTGGAATACTGTGACTGTACTTGTTTTGGTGTTAAAGAGGAGGTGACTCCACCACCTCCCTGAACAGCCCCTTCCAATGCCTGACAACCCTTTCAATGAAGACATTCCTCCTGATGTTCAGCCTCAACCTTTCCTGGCGCGACCTGAGGCCGTTTACTCTTGTCCTGCCACTTCTTTCTGGGGGAAAAGGCCAATCTGCACTTTGATACACTCTCATTTCAGGTTGTTTCAGAGAGTGATAAGGTCTCCCCTGAACCTCCTTTTCTCCAGGCTAAACACCCTCAGCCACTCCTCATATGACTCACTCCTAATTCAGAATTAGCTCCTAATTTCAGGGTTTGCAGAGCAGCCCCCACAGCCCTCCCCACTTCACAGATGCTCACAGTGTGAGCCACAACACACCCCAACCTCTCCAAGCACAGTGGAGACCCAAACACTGAACTTAACCCCCGTTCTGCTTTCCAGTTGCTGCTAGGATTTGCCAAGCTTTCCATTCAGCCATGCTCAGCTTGAAATTAGGCTCTGTGCTAAGCACTGTGGGAAGCTGCAATGGAACAAAATGGACTACAAGGTTGTCGGACTTATTTTTCACTCCTTACATTAACTAATTAGCTTTCTTCCTCATTAAAGTCCCTTCAAGCATATCAATTACCCAGCTCTGATGGCAAGGACGGTACAATAGCCCTCAGTGCAATCAGATGAGTTGGAATTCAGCACAGCAGACCAACAGGGTGGAGGATTGGGTTACCCGTGTGTCAGCAAAAGGGCATTATTCTCCTGACCTCCCTTTTGCAACAAGAGCTGAATGGTGGTTAGGAGAGGGGAGAGGAAATGCCAGCAAAATAGCACAATAAGCATCTTCCAAGGAGCTGCAAGGGGAAACCAGTGCTGTGACAAAAGACAAGAGGAATATTTAAACGTCAGTCTAAAATTAGGGCAGCCTAAAACTTGGCCTCTGTCTTCTTTTGTTTCTATCTAATGGGAGCAGCCTTGCAATTCCTGTCTTGGTTAAAACAATTCCATCTCTCCCCTCTAGGAAAATGGAGACAATGGTGAAGACAAGGGATCTGTCTTAGCGGCGCCTCTGCTCTCAGAAGTCGTGGCCCAGTGCTGCCCCACAAACAAACGTGCTTATCCCAGCAACAGCAGATTTCCATAGGTAAATTTAGGGTCAGCCTCAGTTTCTCCAAGCCATTTTGCCCGCTGTTTGCCACAGGAATATCCTATTTGTGAACTGCTGCTATTGACCGGGTTCTCTGCATTGTCCTGTACCTGAGCTGCACGTTCCCCATCTGCCAGAGACCACCACAGCTCTGCTTACCTCCAGCGCAAATGATTTCTTGAGCACCGACAAAAAAGAGGCAACAGCACTGACACCGTATCTGTTCATCTTAAACCACCACATTCAGTTGGGCACGGGGATGAAGATGCATTGCTCCGTGCAGCTGAATACTTAAAAGCACCGAGACAATAAGAATGCATTAAACTTTTATCTCCAGTGCTACAGCTACAATAAGCAATCAAAGAAATTGCCACTATCCCAGGGCTCCGGATTGCCTAAAGGAAACTAACTTTTGTCTGTGTGTGTGTGTATGAGGAAAGATGGATAAAAGGATCTCAAATACCAGCTGCAGTGTGTTTGGCTACTTTGCATTAGTCAAATGATGAGCACTGCACAAAGCTTGGGCGAAGGCAGTTTAATGCAGTCATATACAGGCAGGAAGAAATACGACATTTTTCACTCCAAAGATTTCATGATCAAGCTCAGTTTTTGGCTGGTTTGTTTTTTGTTGTGGTGTTTTTTTTTTTGTTTTGTTTTGTTTTTCCAAACGTGCTTTTATAGGAGAAAATTACCAACCTGATACTCTTTTCAGAGCCACGTTCTGAAAAAAACCCCTTTTGCAGAAGTCTATCTTTCTCATGATAAAACATTTGGGGGCCTGGATGTCACTACCAGACTGGTCTAACTCATCTTTCCATCAGCAGTAGCAACAGCAGGATTATCAAATCACAGTATAGTTTTTAACACTATAACAAATGAATTTAAAAGCTCTCATAAAAACTATACATGTTCTTCTTCAATTTACTCCCTGGCCATTTTAATGATGTAGAAATTTCATTTCTCATGAAATATCCACAAACTGGCCACTTTCCTCATGAAATATGCATGAATTATAGAATTCTTATGCTCCTGAGAAAACAAACCACTTTAATCTGAGAAAATTCTTCATTTTATAATGTCAGAATGCTTTCTTTTCTTTTTTTTTGACTCAGAACCAGGTTGGTTTCAGAAAAGGAATCCTTTAATGGGCAAAACTCCCAAGTAAGAAATCATAGTATTTAAATAACTTTATGTTTTCAACCCACTTTGTTTCTTGGTTTCACATTCCTCTGTGTATGTTTTTGCTGTACTGCAGATAAAACTATGTGAGTACCAACGAGGTATTTGCTACAAGAACTATAACACCCTTCTCTCCAATTTGATTAATATAGCTCTATGAAAAAAATATCCCCCATCACCCTGTGAGCACAATTGTCTTACAATAGCACCTTTCAGCAAAGAACTTGCACGACCTTTACTAAGAAGCAGTGTTATGCTTCACAGTATGTCAAAAATATACTTTGCAGAGTATTAAAAATAACCTTTTTGAGAGGCCCTTTTTGATGTTTAAAGCCAGGTTGGAGGGAGCTCTGAGAAACCTGGTCTAGTGGAAGGTGTCCCTGCCCATGGCAGGGGCTTGGAACAAGATAAGCTTTAAGGTCCCTTCCAACCAACCCATTCTGTGATTCTATGGGAAATAACCTTTTTTTAATATATATCCAGTATGAAGCATTTTTATTTCAGACTTTCACTGGAAGCTTTAGACTTGAGAAGCGTCAGGGGCTTTGCAAATTATTAAAATGAACCCCAAAGCATTTCAGCTGGGCAGCCAGACACTGATGTGCCTCAAGAGTAAACACGCTGGGAAGTGTTTTCTCTGTGAGCTGCCTTAGGCCCCACAATGAGCAAAGGCAGGACTAGGGGTGGCCTCTCAAATCCCAGGTAAGGGAACAGCCAAGGGTCAAACCATGGCCATGGCCAGACACAGCGTTCAGGGCACCCCAGGCTCCACATCAGGTGCAGTTGTTCACACAAAGGATGAGAATTCACAGCCATAAACTCCTCACAGCAGGCAGGTTTTCCTTTAGAGCTTTAAGCATTTCCAGCTCTGCCGGTATCTCCCTCAGTTTGGGATTTCTGTAGCAGTTTGGGCTGTTACACACACCTTTTCTTTGCATTCCTTCATTGCTTTGCAGTTCCAGAAAGATATCAAAATAACATCCTCTCACCCCATCCCCAAAATATCAAGGGGGTATTTTAAAATTAGAGGCACAGAAACATTTCCCTTTGCAAATGGAACAGCCGTGTGAAAAAGGAGTGTCTCTCTTTCTCATAATGGGAAGGGGTGAGAAGGGTAGGACACACAGGCCTAAAATTAAAGCCTCAGGAAGGAGATTTCGTGAAGAAATGTGCTTTTTTTTTTTCCTTGAGAATAAGCAGCATCTTCCTGAGACCCATCATTTTGATTCACTGTTTCACGTGTAAATAATTTACCAGGCTAAAAGGTCAAGAGCTGCAGGTCCTTAGAGAAGGGAACAAAAGTGCAAGCTGTAAATAAGGGACGAGTAACTTATGTGGAGCATAAAATGTGTTATGAGGCTACACACAGATATATATATGCACAAATCCACATAGAAATAGGCTAAATCACAGCTCCAGAATCACAGACAGAGGCATAAATAACCTCTACTCCATGTTTGCCTCCCCTTGAACTTGACTGGGGAGCAGGAAGTAAAGCGAATATGATCTTTTGGGATAGAAATTACACTTTTAAATTAGATCCACGATACCCAGATGTACCACTGATGGATGCATGAAACAGAGGGGCAAAAGAAATTAATTTTCAACCTCCTCATTTTCATCTTCTCATCCTCTAATGTCAGGGTAATTGCTCCTCTACTCCTGGATGTGACAGAGTCTAGTCCTTGCTTCTCTCCAGAAGGTAAGGGAACAGCTGGTTTCCTTTCTGACACCAGTGTATTCCCCATCAGCTGTCAGGCAGCATTAGGTCCCTAAATGCTCACAGCGTGTCACACTTTCCTCATGCTCAGAAACTCTAAACATGGGGCTTCGTTCCCCAGGCTGAGGAAGGAGAGTGCAAGGAGAAGAAAAGGGTCAAACCCTGTTCAGGTTCAAAACTATAGAGAATTCCAGGGAAGAAATTCTGGAAAGACAAAGGAGTAGAAATAAGCAAAGGACCACTGACGATCACAGTATGTTATCCTGACACAGATATTCAAGCGGAAAGATCAGAAATAAGCAGCACTTTGTCCCACACACATCACTCCTCACAGTGGTTTTTATAGCAGTACTGCCCTCAATAGTAAAATCTGTGGTATGGAAAATTTCTCAGGCTCACTCAAGAAAGGTAAATACTGCAACTTGGAGAAACAGGATTTTGTCCAGCAGTTTGCACAGATAACCCAGGTTTTTGGTTTTACTCCCATCTGACACTACATTCCAGAGCAATCACCATCTTCTCATTTCACCACCAAAAAGCCAGGCCTGTATTTCCCTGCCTAGTGGGGCAGTTACTGAATTCATCAGCTTAATTGGCATTTTTTATAAACATTTATAAAACATGTGAAAACTTCAAATGGAAGCCAATTATTCCAACGGATTATATTACACAGATACACTCCAAGGTTTCATTGGATGATCTAGTACGGAAAATTACCCCCTTCTGCATATATGGCAATAATGTTTATATTATTTTTCCCACATGCTTTTAGTCTTTCATAATAATGGAAACAATGATATAAGAACGAACAACTGACATTTCTGTTTGAGGACACAGCATGAATCTCCTCTGAAGACCTCTGCAGCAGCTCTGCTATACAAACATAGTTCCCTTTGGTACTTGGAGATACTTTGAGCTCCAAATCATTTCAGTTACAAGACAGAAACCACCAAAAATATAGAGAATAAAACACCACCCTGAATTGAACACAAATTCTGTTTACTTCCATCTCTGTTATAGCACCAGCTACTTCTATATTATGTATATGCATACACACACGCAGATATATTTACATACAAAATAAACCAGTGTATAAATTGAAATATAGTGTTTCAGAAATATAGTGATTCAGAAAGTGTGTCATATATACAGCATATGTTCCATGGATAACATGTTGCCCAGCACATGCAGAGAATACACATTTTCTTCCAGGGCTCTGGATCCTCCGGAAGGTTGGAAGTCTTGGTGCATGGTGCACATTCCTTAGGGGAGAATTACGGGCCGAGGAACATTCCTCCAGCTTCTAAACTCTTTCAATAATTTGCCACCTGTGTAGCCAAGCTGTTCATTCTGTAAATCTACAGTTTCTAAGAACTCTGGCACTTCCTGTGGCTGCCAAAGAAAGCTCAGAGCAGCAGTGACCCCGATCCATCCGCACACCCGGCAAACACGGATTTAACTAGCTCAAAGTCTGAAGCAAAGATTAAACAGCGAGTTTGGAACTGCTGACACCAAATGGACCAAATTCAAGCACACATTTCCTCTGCTTCAGCAGTTCCTGTGCTGCTCTTGTTACCACCCCAGTGCAGAGGACAAGGGTTGTATTCCTGAATACAGGAATACAAACAGGCTCCCCAGGGCAGTGGTCACAGCCCCAAGGCTGACAGAGTTCAAGAAGTGTTTGGACAACACTCTGAGGAACACGGTGGGATTATTGGGGTGTCCTGTGCAGGGTCAATAGTTGGGCTCGATGATCCCCATGGGTCCCCTCCAGCACAGGATATTCTATGTGAAAGGAACAGAATCTGAGCTTCTGCAAAACAATACAACCCTACAAAAACCAGGTAAACATCGCCCAAGGCCAGCAGGCATTGCTGGAATGCTCCTAACAGAGAAGAGCAAATTTAGCCCTCACTGACACTGCTGCTGGATTCACCTTGGTTTACAGTCAGCTCCTTCTAAACCACACGTTGCAGTTCTCATGCACAGATGTATCAGGGCAGTATCTGGGTTGCAAACACACCAGGGAAAAAGCTCACCTGCTAATAACAGCAAACCAGATTTGGGTCTGTGCTGCTGGAGGTCCCAGTGCAGGGAGGAAGGGAAGCAGCTTCCACAGCTCCTACCCTGGAGCAGCTGGTTTTTGTGTTGCACAAGCTACTACAGCTGCTTTGATATCAACTCTACCTTCAGCAGCCTTTTAGAGGGACACAGCACTGCTGGAGCAGAAGTGTGCCCCATTCACAGTCTTCTCCACCTCCTGTAACCCCATTTCCAACCCAGAAAGCCTTTCCTACAGAGGAAATAGAATAATAAATCACAGAATAGTTTGGGTTGGAAGGGACCTAAAAAATCATCTCATTCCACTCCCCTGCCATGGGCAGGGACACCTTCCACTAGACCAGGTTGTTCCAAGCACCATCCAACCTTGCCTTGAACACTTCCAGGGATGGGGCAGCCACAGTTTCTCTGGGTAAATGACGGAGGTGATGATGAAACTTAGCTCTAATATCACTTTCCACAGCAAACAATTGACCTGCTTACCCTACCAAACCAAAACGCACAATCAACAGAAAATCAGAGTCCCTCTTCACTGCTCTGTGGCCTAGTCTGCCAAGAAAACCAGACCTATTGCTACAACACTACAAATTTTCAGTTAAAATGGCCAGAGTTCAGTATTTTATCGCTAAAGATATGGTGTGTGTGTGTGTTGACAGAGGCAGTGGGAGTGTGTGAACACACACGTTCACCCTCCGCCTCCACAGTGGTCCCTGTGGTAATTCCATCTGTGTTTCAGCACAGCCAGTGCCTGGCCACAGCCACCTCTTCCAGGTTTCTCCATCTATTCACTGGCAAGGACAAAGCTGGTAGAAACTAGACTCAGTACTGGCTTCTAATTTTGTGGCCAGAGGTTGCCAGGACAAGGAAGAGAAAACTGCCAACTATGTCTCCTCCAAACATTCTGGATCTTTTAACAAGGACATGGGAACTGAAGGTGGAAAACCTCGAGAGAGGGAAATAAACCTTCTCCTCTTCCCAGCCACAGTGATCACTCCAGAGAGTCCCAAATCATTTAGACTGGAAAAGACCTCTGCGACCATCAGGTCCAACTTGTGACCCATCCCCACCTTGTCAGCCAGACCAGAGCACTGAGTGCCACATCCAGTTGTTCCTTGAACACCTCCAGGGATGGGGACTCCACCACCTCCCCGGGCAGCCTCTTCCAGTGCCTGACAGCCCTTTCCGTGAAGGAATCCGTATAATAAGGGACATTGTATCTTAACAAGCAAAATCCAACAGTACTGCATGAATCATGGTTCACCAGATACTCTGGTATGTTGGCTCTTTCTGCCTCTCCAGCAGCTATTCCTCAACACTGGAGATGGGCAGGATCAAACCAGGCCTGGTATCAGGCCAAAGCACAGACAGTGTAGAAATCTGGTCTCCACTGCCCAGGGAGGGAACAAACTACGTGTCTACAGAGGGGAAACACAGAACACACCTCACAGCAGTAATTGCACTTCCACAGGTTTAATGAAAATGAGAAGCTGGGGGGAGAGGGACCCAAATGAGTGCCAGTCCTGAAGAAAGCACAGGCAGGATTCCACTGCTGGGTATTCCACATGGTGGGCACCAGCCTGCCCACTACACACCCCTTCCAAGACCTTCTGGATCACAATGGTGAGTTTTCAGGGTTCTCTGAGGAACAAAAAGGACTTGAGCACCCATGAAACCAGACTTCATTTTTTTGGAACAACTAAATTTTGTCAGCCAATTGCAATGACCATGAACTCTTTGTAGGCAGCTGTAGCAGTGGGGGACTTTTCCCCTGTGATTTCAGAATTTCCATGGAAAGAGGTGCTGGCTTACAGATCTTGTGATTGTGGTGACAGGAGGGGGTGAAGAATGAGGGCTAAGAAAGGAGGAAACCTGCCAGGCAGTGGTGGCAAGCACTGACAAAAAAAGGACTGACCTCTGGCTCTGGTCATCTGTGATAGAAATTGTGATTCTGGTCCTTTACAAACTGAAATTACAATTGAGTATCTCCATCTCCCTGGTCAGCTAAAGGAATTGTTTTGAGGGAATTGTAGCACAGGAAAATAAGATGAAAAATCATTGCTTTGATTGTTGTTTTTTTCCTAATAACTTTCTACACCATTTTTTTTTCTATTCCACCTGAAATAATCTTTCTCCCTAAGCTTTACAGGTTTGCTTCCCCCCACAGCCTAAGCATTTATCCCATCATGAGAACTGCATCTTCAAAGCAGCAGCAAACAAGTAAGGTTTCTCCCTTCCTGAGTCTGAACTGTGCAAAATGCCTAAAGCTTTCCTTGAGGGCATGGATACAGGGAGAGTTCACAGATCTCATCAATTTTGTACTAGAGATCTGATGCAAGGAGAGGTTCACAGTTCTCCTCCCTGGGGGACAGCCTGCTTTATCTAAGACACCACAGTTTAATATGCTCACTGTGTGCTGTGATGTTGGGCAAAAATACCCTGATAAAATAGATTAAATGCTCTGGTTTTGTTCTTCTCTCTGCTATAGATCTCAAAACCATTAAACACTGTGTGACCTCAACCCACAGCTTGTAAGCAGAACCAATGAACCCTCATTATTGCTTATAACTACCTGGTTTACCCCTTGCTCTGTGCCCTAAAACATCAATTGATATGTCCCTTTGTGCCATCCTAAGAAACGCATCACTGCATCCACCTACAGATAAAAAGAGAAACCTCACACAGGGACTTGGAGTAGTGATTTGCTCCTACAGCAGGATCAGCTCTAGCAATGAGGCAGTTCCAGACAAGCTGGGAGACATCCTGGCTACAAGAGGTTTCACTAAGGCTTTACCGCTCCTGCACCATGGATGCTCTCAGCTTCCTTCAGCAATTTGTTAGTTGTGAGGAATTTTCATTTGTGGCCGTCCCCAGTAAACCCCGGGCTGGATTCTCCTGAGTGCCCTGTGCTGCTGAGGGGCTGGTTGTGCCTTTGAGGTCGCTGGCTCCCAGCCTTTCAGTGGGAAGGAGCCGCCCCAGGACAGCAGGAAATCTGCGCAGAAAACATCCACCTTCTGCGAGGGTCCCAAGAGAGGGACCATCCCTCTGCCTTCCGCTGCTGGTTTCCTAATGAGGCTAAAAATCAATTAATTACGTCTCTGCCTCGCGGGCTGACAGCGGAGGAGTAACCGGGAGGCACCGGGACAGGGATGGGGACCGGGATGGGGACGGGGACTGGGACCGCGGCCGCCGGGTGCCCTCTGCCGGGACCGCCGCGCCGCTTCTCCGGTCCATGCCCATGCCCCGGGCAGCAGCCGCCTGCTGGGACCAGTGACAGGACACGAGGGAACAGCTGGAGCTGTCTCAGGGGAGGGTTAGGCTGGATGTTAGGAAAAGGTTCTTCCCCCAGAGGGTGGTTGGGCACTGAACAGGCTCCCCAGGGCAGTGGTCTCAGCCCCAAGGCTGCCAGAGCTCCAGGAGTGTTTGGACAACGCTCTCGGGGACAGGGTGGGATTGTTGGGGTGTCCTGTGCAGGGCCATGAGCTAGAATCTGGTGATCCTTGTGGGTCACTTCCAGCTCAGGATATTCTGTGGTCCTTCCCCCCCAAGTCCCCTGCCTGCAGGAGGAGCCAGGGCCATAAAAGCTCCTGAACTACAGGAGGTACAGGGTCCTGCGGGATCTCTGTCCTATCAAAAGCATTCCCATGCTGGGTGGAGAAGTCTCCAGAGTGTCCTGTTCATGCTGTCACGTGTGCAGCATCAGCACAGAGCTCAAACAAGCACCCCCGTGGGTCCCCACCGGGGCAGGGCACTTCCATTAATTCCATGAATGCATTCCTGCTCGGGATTATCTCCCCATGCAGGGGCAGCGCCTGCCCAAGCGTGATGCCAGTGGACTGTGCTGGTGTGAGCTGGTCACAAGCGGTGAGAAGGAAGGTCTGCTGGCATCTGTCAGGCAGGAATGTGATTCCAGGGATGCTTCTGAGTGCCTGGGTGAGTCGTGGGGGCTTTGTACCCAACCTGAGATAACGAAAAGGGAGCAGTGACAGTGACCAGGCATCTGGCAGAGGGACAAGTTTTCCGCTGCAGAAGGAGCTCGTGTGTCTCCCCAAAACACAGCAGTCACACGAGGTGCTGCTGTCAGCAGGGAGGGTGGGCTCTGTACATGCTGCCAACTTGTCCCTCTTCTTTTCTCAAAACTTCCCTGTGAGGGTGGAAAGGCCCCAGCACAGGCTGCCCAGAGAAATTGCTGTTGCCCCATCCCTGGAAGTGTTCAAGGCCAGGCTGGACAGGGCTTAGAGCAACCTGGGATAGTGGAAGGTGTCCCAGAACACGGCAGGGAAGTGGAATGAGATGGTCTTTAAGGTCCCTTCCAACCCAATCCACTCCCTGATTCCATGATTCTGGCAGCTCACACCTCTTTCCCAGAGCTGCTTATTTTTAATCAAAGAGAGTAGGACAAGGCATTGTATGTAAGATGTTGCTCATTCACCAGTCTACAAAGAGACAGGAGAGGCAGCAGCTGTGCAGGCATCTCTGTGGAGGATGAATCTTTGCATTCACGCACAGCTTGTCCTCCTGCATTAGGATGGGAATATCCTAATGAGCTCAATTATCCTGTACAGTGTGATTAGGACTTCTGTGGGCCTTGCAGGTCCCTTCTAGCTCAGGATATTCCGTGGTTCTCTTATTCTCATGTGTTGAATTTGCACCATGCAGCTCATGGGTGTGATCCCAGTGAAAAACGACAGTGATGGCTCAGCACACACAGTTCTTGCTCAGGGCAATCCCCTCTCCCACACTGGTGTCCAGGAGGCCTCTGCTGCTGCCCTTCCTTTGTGTGGCAAATGAAACTCTGGTCATAATGGAAATACAGGATAATTCCTCACGAACTGGTATTTTTTTCTGAATTTACACAAGTGCTGCACTCACTACGGCACAGAAACCACACTGGAGTCACAACCCGGCTAAAAACACACTGCCATATCCTGATATCCCGGCTGATAACCCTCTGGGACACGGGATCCCTAACTCTCCAGCTGCACATCTGTGCGATGCTGAGGTGCACCCGGGCCCTCCGGCGGGCTGACCCTGTCCCGGAAGCACACGGGGAGCAGAGCCCTGCGTGCCCAAGGCTCTGTGACCGCCCTGGCCGGGTTATCCCGGCATCCCCATCCCCACCGTTCCCGCACAGCCGCCGGTGCAGCCCGCCTGGCCCGGTGCGAACTACAGCTCCCATGATGCCTCTCAACAACAATACCGCTCTCTCCCCCGGCCTAGCGGGGCCGTGCCGCGATGCACGCCGGGATTTGTAGTTCGTCACTGCCGCTCCGCCCCCCGCGGTCCGAGTCGGGCCCGCAGCGGAGGACTCGCCTCCCCGTGATGCTCCGCGCCTCGGTGACGCGAGCGGGACGCGCCGGCGGCGCGGGGCGCGGGCCATGTCGGAGAGCGGCGGCGGCGGGGCCGCCCCGGGCGGGGGTGGCGGGGGCGGCGCGGGGGCCGCGGGGCCTGGACCCGCCGACCCGGCCTCGCTGCCCCCCGGAGACCCGCAGCTCATCGCCATCATCGTGGAGCAGCTCAAGAGCCGCGGCCTCTTCGACGGCTTCCGCCGGGACTGCCTGGCCGACGTGGACACCAAGGTACGGCCGGGCCGGGGACCCCCCGCGGGTCCCGCACTCGGGGGCCGCTCTCTCTGTGCGCGGCCTTTCGTGGCCCCGCTGTGACCCCCACCCGAGGAGATCCCAGCTTGGAGCGATATCCACACCCCAGCGGAGGAACAGGCCCGAGAACAGGCTCGGCCTTTCATGTCCCAGCCCAGGCCTTATTAGGAGAGGAGTTTCCCATAAGAACAGTGCTACTTTTTAGCCTGTATTGTCCCCATTCCTATATTTTCAATGCTCCTATATTCCCAGTGTTGCTATATTTGCAGTACTCATTCCTATATTTCCAGTTTTCAAACCCACTTTTCTCTAATGAGACTCAGACTGTTCTGTTTCTCAGACACCCATTCTCTTACACTGATTTGTTCTCAGCCACCACGTGAACCCCCGAGCATTTGTTGTCCGCATGAAGTTGGGTTGTTCACAGTTGCCTTGTCAAAATTCAGCATTTGTTGGGTTTTGCTTTCCCCAAACTTTTTACCCTTTCAGCAAGAGCTCCGTCCTGGGAGCTGCAGGCATCATCCAGGCCCAGCACCCAGCACAAAACCACTCCTGGAGCTGTCAGGTCACCTGCAGAGCAGCTTTGTCAGTGCTGCCCAGGACAGACACTACACCTCTGTCAGCAGCCCATCATCCCATATGCACATCAGACCCTGAAATATAAATGTCACCCTTTTGTCCTTTCCTTGCATCCAGGATGTGGATGTTCCTGTGTATTTATATGGATTTGTTACTTAAATTCCTGTTAAGTGCAATTAAGTTCCCTCTGATAAAACTCAAATAATTATTTCCTTATTCTCATGGTTCTTATATATATATTCTTAACTTCTCTGTAAGTGCCACATAAGGAAATAATTCAAGTTCTTCATTAGGGACAATATTGCTCAGTCAGTTTCCTAGGAATTCTGGGATGGAGGGTTTCCAAGCAACAAGAACTTTGCTTAAACAACTCCTGTCTGCACAGTTTTTATTTCACTGAGTAATACCATGAGCAGACAACAATTTAAAAACCAATCTATCCAGATATTTGAATTATTTTAACAACACTCTGACTGTTCTGTGCCAGTTGTGTTCTCAGGCGAAACAAGATTCTCTTTGTTTGGAGAGCGAAAGGAGGGAGAATACAGACAACAGAGCAGTCTGTATGTGACAACAGACGAATTGTGAAGGGCCCTGGCAGGACATGTTCTGAGGTATTTTAGCTGTTTAACTGGATTTATTTTGATTTTTTTTTTTTTTTTTTTTTTTTTTTTTAGCCAGCCTATCAAAATTTGAGGCAGAAAGTCGACAACTTTGTATCGACCCACCTGGACAAACAGGAGTGGAACCCAGCCATGAACAAGAACCAGCTGCGGAACGGGCTGAGGCAGAGCGTGATTCAGTAAGTGAGCACAGTCTGTAAAGTGACAGTGGAGCTCTTGGATAAGTAACACATCCCCTAAGCCAAGTAAGAGTTTGCAGAATTGAGCTTTTCACAAGACTTTCTCTCGTGTTCTGAGTTTCATTATAAGGGAGGATGCAATCTCAAAATGCTTTATCTGCAGTTGGTATTTTTGAGTGGTGAAGTGTTTGTATTTGCTGTCCAGCCAAATTATTGCTGCAGATAGTCAACTCTGTGCCTGATGTACTGTGCTGAATGACCTTGATCTTTATCTTCAGAAAAGGAAAGAGGCTTTAAAGAAAGAATGCTGAAGGTGCCAAAGTCTTGTATGTGTAGACTCACAGTGCACCAGCCCAATCTCTTGCAGCAGAGAGAAGCTTTTGTACAGCTATTTAAGATACTACACTGAGGGCCACCAAGATGATCAGAGGGATGGAACACCTCTCCTACAAGGAAAGGCTGATAGAATTGGGGTTGTTCAGCCTGGAAAAGAGAAGGCTCTGGGGTGACCTAATTGTGGCCTTCCAGTACCTGAAGGGAGCCTACAAGAAAGGTGGAGAGAGACCTTGTACAAGGGTTCGGAGTGACAGGACGAGGGGAAATGGCTTCAGACTGACAGAGGGGGGGGTTAGATTGGATATGAGGAAAAAATTCTTTACTGTGAGAGTGGTGAGGCCCTGGCACAGTTTGCCCAGAGAAGCTGTGGCTGCCCCATCCCTGGACGTGTCCAAGGCCAGGTTGGACAGGGCTGGGAGCAACCTGGGATAGTGCAAGCTGTCCCTGTGCGTGTCAGGGAGGTGGAACTGGATGATCATTAAGGTCCAACTCAAACCATTGTGGGATTCTATGGTTGATTTCCAGCATGAAATCGGGGAAAGCCAGGGTAAACTGCTGCTGAAAGAATTAGGTTTAGTATCTCTTGCTGCTGCCTCCTGGCAGTCTGGAGTATGAGCTTTGGCTTATTAGATGGAGAAAACCTTTATGGTAAAAGGTGTGGGGAGAGAGACAATTGAGAACTCGATCATGGCATTTTTGCTTCTAAGGAAACGCTAAGGTGACACGATGTGCCCTGACTCTGCACCCTCTCACTCGCTAGCATTCACAGCCTTAACAGTCCTGTGGCTCCTTTTCCCAGTGCCAGGCAATGTCTCCATTTCCTGTCCCCTGCTCCCTTGCAGACATGACTTAAGCCTTCTAGACAGCCCATGCCCCACAATCCAGGAGTCTGACGCAGCCCCTGAAGTCATAAGTCACTTCAATTACCAGTGTTCAGTCCAGAAACTTTGCTGTGTGCTCAATGTCTTGTTTTTATAATTAATACCCATCTGTCTAGACTAACAGTTACAAGGAACGAGCAACAGTCCTGTTATTAGGGGGCAGGGCCCTTCTCCCTCCACTCAGCCAAAGAAAAGACTGTGCTCTCACCTGCCCTCCTCCTCAGAATAGCTTGTTTCTCTTGTTTGTGCCAAAATGTGTTTGTTTGCTTTCATGTTGGCCTCATTTCCACATGAGCCCTATTAAAAGTGGCTCTTGTCCAACGTGTCATTTAAGTACCTGGGAGACCAGATGTGAGTTGTTAATTCTGCAGGGAGCAGTGAGAGGGGGTGAGGGGAAATAGGTGATTGAAACAACTCCCTGTTAAGGATCTACTGAGTAGGCTGCAGTTCTCACCATGTTAATGATAATTGCAGTTGACAGGAGGGCTCTGGAGAATTACTGGAGGAGATCAGGGAGAAGTTTTTCGGAGGAGTTGAATGACTTCTTTGTCTTTGTTCAAGGTCAGGAATGCTGGAAGCTGGAGTGGACAGAATTATTTCTCAGGTGGTGGATCCAAAACTAAACCACATCTTCAGGCCCCAGATAGAGAGGGCGATTCATGAATTTTTGGCTGCACAAAAGAAAGAGGAAAGTGTGCCAGCTCCTCCTCCAGAGCCTGAGAATAAGGATCCTCCTGCTCCATCTCAGGATGCCTCCTAAAGGTCTTGTATCTCTGCACTTACTGCTTACGTTTTTCATGTACCTCATCTCTATATAGCGCAAGATAGAGGAGTCGTTGGTTCTCCCTGGCTAGGCAGGGAGGACACTTTGATCAGCAGTGTGTTGTCAATGTCACACAGTCATCTGAGCTGCTCCCACTGAAGTGTCTGCTAAAAATACACTAGGACTGAAGACATAGGTATGATGTAAAACAGCTATCAAGGAACACTGTAGACTCTGCCAGTGCTGATTTTGGATCAGGCCAAAAGGCCTTTTATTCCAGTAAAGCACATCCAAAAGAAAAAAAAAAAAAAGCATATCCAGCAGCGATTGGCTTGGAATTGGCTCGTTAGCCTTCAGAACTATATCAAATGGATTAAAAATATATATCCTATACTGAAACACAGCCAAAAGTAGAGTGGTGACAAGTTATTGTGCTTTAGCATTGAAAGGTTTAGATATCTCTTCTTTAGAACATACGCTGGAGTGTTGAATTGTTAGTGACTGAAATAGTCCCCAGTCGAGTAAGGGTAACATCTCTGGGGGTGAATAAGTTCATTCCAAATTAACTGGTTTAAATAGAGCAACCTGTCTCTTTCCAGCTGAAAGGACTGAGGGTGCCTTTGTTACAAACAAGTTCATTCTGGCTTTTGTGATTAAAATAACTCCAGGGGCCTCAGGGGGCCGTAATTGCTACTCTGTCTTAGCACAAATGACTATGTGCCCATCTTTGCCAAGGCCCTGGATCTAAGTGTTGGTTTTAATATTGAGGCCTGTGTGCACACTACTGAGGAACCACTATCTTGATGGGAAATTCTAATCTGTAGCTTTGCTGGGGAACTTAAAGCCATATTGCATGAAAGGAAGTTAATTGTGAATTGTTCCATCTGCCAGGCCTTCTGAAAGCAAAAATATTCCTTCTAATCTACAGCTGATTTATTAAGAAGGAATAAGTAACTTAAAATAGCTGTTCTAATGCTTGGAATTACTAGAGCAACTAGCATGGGGTTTAGCTCAATAGTATAAGTACTATTAGTACCTGTAGTGTCATCCTGAGTTATTTACCTTTGACTTGCAGCTTTAGCGCCTGAGATCTTTGCATTTGGGTGGGTCAAGTAGTTCAAAAGTCCATTATAGCCCTCAGCAAAGCGCAGCTGTTAATATATTCCAGCCTGCCCAGATGCAGTGACTTGTACCTGTACGCCCTCTAAACTCTCTTTTTTTTTTCTCACAGGGAGTTCTGATACCGAGCAGCTGCAGTTGCAACATGCCCTGTTAGATTGGCAATGGATTACTGTTCCCTTTGGTGCAGGACTGCTGCCTGCCAAAGATGAATAACCTTTATCAGACCTGTGGGAAGGCATTGAAATGGTGAAATTCAGGTGCACCTGGAGTCCTGTGTGCAGAGGCACAGCCAAAGTGTGAAGATATTTTTGCTGTGAACTGCGGAGAGCAGCATCTATTCATTAGTCTTGGGGGTGGGAAGGAAAAGGGACTTAATTGGCTGTTGTCTGGAGGGGGTAGGGAAGTGGTTTGAGGTAATACTAATAGCATGAAGAAAGGAAAGAGGTTTTGGGGTGGGATATTCAAGTAAGAGCTGTCAGAGGTCCTTGGATACAAGCCAGATGAGAGGAAGCATCTTGCACCTCGGCTGCATAACACAGCATTGAGTAGTAGATGCCAAGTCAGGTGTAACTGCCTACTTTAGGAAGGACATTTCCCGTTTAAAACTGGAAATAAAGCTTCAGGATCAATTATCTTGATAACCTCTGTTGCATCACAGGAACACGTTTACAGTTGGCTATGACTGTAGCTGATTTAACTCTTATGTCCTAGGTAGCTCTGGGAAGCAAAAGGCACCAGAGCAGATGATCAGCTTGAAAGACTTGTCTTTCCCGTGAAATTTCTCAGGTGCCTGGTGGAAACTGTCCTATGCTTTCAGCTTGAATGCATGCAGTGTCCTCTGGATGACAGTCAAATAGAGAATGTGATCAACTATTCTGCCAGCAAATGTCCACACCTTTTTGCAATAAAATATTTCAAAAAGCATCTCTTGAGCCCTGGCTTTTTCATATTTCTTTTTTTTTCCTTAAGGGAAAACTACTTAAAGAAATCCCAGAGTCCTGATTGCTGGAACCCCAGTGAAAGTGTGACCTTGCACAGCTCATGGGTTAATCCAGATTTAATAATGTGGGCTGGTTTCATATCATGAAATAAGATGGTTATTAGTATTCCTTTCCATATAAGATGTCGCAAAAAAATCTAAAATATGAAGACTGGATGAGTAAAGGACTGAATGTTGGTTTGGTGGTTAAAGACTGCTCTCCAAATCAGTAGTAGATGTTTTTCCTTTGAGCCTTATGGGCAGCTCTTGGCAGAAAAAGATCTACTTCCTTGGTAGGGTATCTCAACCACTTCTTTGAAACTGAGCCATTTATTCGGGGGGAAAAATGGTTCAAGAGTCTAGAAAGAGAAAATTAAAAGGATTCTGACTGGGCTTAAGCAAATTCTGGATTACAATAGCAGTAGTCAGGGAGCAAGAACACCAGTTCAGTTTTTAAAAGTAGCAAGTAGAACTGGGTTCACTGCAGTGAGGGAAGGAATCTGAACCTGCATTTCCTACCTGACAAATGCTTTAGCAGATGAGTGAAGGAGAACAGACTCAGCCATTGTGGGTTTCTCCACTGTTCTTTTGAGTGTGGTGCTGTGTTGAACTGAGCACTGACACTGCTGTGCCTTTGGTGGGGCTCAGCCTGTGCACAGCTGCAGTGACTATGGGAACCTTCAGAGCAGAACTGAAGCACCTGATGAGTTCAGGCAGCCAATCCGCGTTTGGGATCATAGGCTTTAATGTTTGGGCTCTGAAATCCTTGCTTTAGATCACAGCCTTGGAAGTAACAAGTTTTGGAAGTACACCTGATATAATGGGGCAGTGACAAAGCTTATGATGAAGAGATGGTAGGTAGGAAGAGCCCTTTGATGATAAACGTCTGTCCCTGGTGACTGATACAATCAGGATGCCTGCCCCAATAACTCAGTGATAGTAGAGAAATCTTCACACCAGAACAAAAGAACAAGTTTGTACTCACTGTAGAAATGAAACTGTTCCTGTAGCAGAATGTTGGACTAAAGTTAGTGCATGATTCAGTTTTTGCAATGCTGGATGTGTTAAAGCCAGTCTGAGTTTGCTGAGGCAGAGGGGCCTAAGACACTCAAATTCAAGAAGCAGTTCTCACATTGTGCAGACATCTCAGTTCAAGCAGTACTTGCAGCACTGCAGAACTTTTCTTACTTTCACACCATCTATGTTCCCTTCTTTCCTATCAAACCCTGAACTGCAGCCTTACAACAGTTCTGATGTCTGTTCCTTTGATAGTGTCCCAAATGCTGTCATGTTGGAAAAACTGAGAGCAGAAATGCAATGCCTTTCCCCAGTATTCCTGAAAAATGTAAATGTAATGCATATCACCAAACACACAAAGCAATCCAAGTTATTTTTACAAACATACACATTTTAGTCCAAGATAAATTTCATTACAAGTACTGAACAGGAGTTAGGTGATGAATAATGTGTTTCTAACACATTCTTGAAGTAAAACTGATTCTTGCTGTAAATTATTAATAGGAATTCTCTGATTTTTGTGTTTTTTCATGCAAGTTTCACATAAATTGATGATTCCTGAGACTCTGGCTACGTAACTGTTCTGTGATAACTCGAGAGATGCAGATAACAACCTGGAACAGGTTACCAACAGAGCAAGGCAACCACCACAGCTGCTGATCATCTCAACAAGTCCAGTTTCACCTAAGGGTGGGTTTTGGGCACATGCATTCCTCGAGCCCTTTTGCAGCTGCAGAGGAGGTTTTGGACTGGGTCGTTCAGTTCAGGCTCAAACCACAGCAGTAATTTAACATAATCAGTTCTGGAGACATCTCACCATTTTGCTGCTGAGTGACGTGGAAGGAGTAACTCAGAGAGTAAAATCTTGAACCCAGCCCTTCTCTGCCCTCATCAGCTGTTTTACTGACCAGTATCAAATCTCTTGGCAAGTCAGGGAGTGACTCAAGCAGATTTCACCAAACAAAGCAGAAACAAAGCTGCCATTTCCATGTGATCTCTCAGGTCCCTTCCAACCCAAGCCATTTGATGATTCTGTGATTATTTAGCCAGTTCCTGGTTCAAACTCACAAGGGACTGGAGCAGTTTAACTCTGTCACAGATATTTTGTGGTTTATACTGTAGTGAAAAGTATATTTTACCAGCTTTCTGAAAGGGAGCTCAGCCTAACAGCTCGGGAGCAGTCAGGGCCTCTCCTGTGCACAACCACCAGCGCTTGCAAGTGCAGGGACTCCCTGCTCCCTTCTCTCCCTTTCACAGCGTGGCTGTTCGCAATTCGACCGTAAGAGGGAGATAAACTATTACTGCATTTCCCCATCCCGATGCCTCGGTGCGAATCCCAAGCAGATACAGAATTCCCAACCCTCCACGAACTCTTTACTTGTCTAATGCAAATCACACAGTAGATACTGTCATTTCCGAGAGGTTTCCGAGCAATAGGAAACAAATATCTCTTAGGTTTAGGGGAGAAAAGTGAACAGCTCAAGTGATCAGGGGAGAAAAAAAAACAGATTTAGGATGTGAAACTATAAATCCTGACCTACCCAAATCTGTAACTCAGTGATCTGGTCTGGGGTGAACAAGGTTGAGGCTTAAAACAGTAACAGTAGTGCCTGCAGCTCGAGCTGATTGTGCCATGAGATTGAATCATAGCCATTGCTTCAGCTCCTGCATTTGTGTGATTCAGGTGCTGAGCCCACAGCAGTGCCGAGTCAGCCTCGGGAACATGACTGGGCAGTAACCAGCTCTTGTCTAGACACCATCGAAGCCACGGCACAGAGAAATGTGCTACCTCAGCCATCAGACTGGGAGCTGCTCCACCAAAAATTCCCTCCAGCACTGGGCCAAGCCCAAAGAAAGGCACCAGAGCAAAATGCAGCAAGTCCAACCCACCTGTCCAGGCTAAAGGAATGCGAGTAAAGTCCTAGTTCGCTGATTTCATCTCGCTAACTCTCAAAGGAATTAGTGCCTTTTGCACCAATATCTTTATAACAGATCCCTTTTTCCAAGCAAACAGATAAAATAAAATCCCCCAAGCAGTTCAGGTCTTAGCCCTACAAAGAATTCACATAAGGACAGGCGGCTGTAGTTTGCTTTGCAGAGCTGGGGCCCTTGGGAAGTCCAAGCAACTTCATACAGTAAAATGCATCCATTTTGGAAGGGATTTGTAACAGAAATAGAAAATCATTACCATGAGTTTCATATTTCATTGCAATTCTGCAAAAGGGAGATAAAATAATCCCGTTTCAGAGAACAGTCATAAATTTCACATTTTCTACAAGGGGGCAGCACAACCGCAGCAAAAAAATGAAAATCCAGCCGTAACTCTTTCTCCATAGCACTCCCTGTAAGACACCAAGGCATTAAATCACTCCCATCTCTAGCTCCTCCTGCTAAGACTTAGTCCTCCAAGTAGTTATGTCCAACTTCTACCACCACAGCAAAACCAGGACTGCTTTGACCAAGACAACCAACCTCAGAGATCACCAACACCAGCCCCTGACCTGGGCTCCTCCAACACCAGCCTGAGCTCCACACCTTCACTCACTGACTTCTCCAACCAGCAAAAACCAATGCTACAAATGCAAGACCTTGCAAGAAGCACCCTACCAACATCATAAAACCTTTAAAGGAAACTGAAATAAAATCCAGTTTACCCTTACCTTGCTCTGGAGAACCGTCTGCTCCACTCCCCCCAGGCTCTGGCACTCTCTGTGCTCCCAACTGACTCAGTCCCAGCTGCAGGGGCTCAGTTGAGTGATTGATCTCACCTGCACCCAGGGCACATTTGAGGCCTTGTCTTCTCTCTCCACCCCACCTCCGTCCCAGGGAAAGAGCCAAGCTGTTTCACCTGCAAAAAGGGATAACCAGCTACAACCCTGCTTGAATCTCCCCTTCCTACAGGGGAGCCTGGACATAGCCATGATCTCATGTCAAAGCCCATCTCTCCCCAAATGGCATGGAAAAGTGGGATTTGGCAGCTGCTGGCCCCACAGGCGATTCCTGGCAGCTCCCCACTGTCTGAAACATCCAGAATTGGCAGCTCCCCGAGGCTGAACCTGCTCCCCAAAATATCCCACCTGCTTCCTCCAGGGATGCCATGAGGGTACAAGGGGTGGGGGTTGTCGAGCAGCCACCCTGAGTGGCTTATTGTGGGGACAGATTTCTTTCCCCTTTTTACCCACGACTAAGCCCGGCGCGGATTCTCCGGGGTACCGGAGGGTGCCGGGGGGGCACCGGGCAGCCGCTCCATCTCGAGCAGATTTACACCGGCCTTCCCAGCCCCCTTGGCTGTCGGGGAGCCGCAGGGGTCCGGAGGGCACGGGAGGGGGTTGCTGTGGAAACAGCACGCCCCGGTCAGCCGATATCAAGCCCCCCTCGCCCCCCACCCCTCGGCAGCCACTGCCGACGTGCGGGGCCGCGGGTGCAGCTCCTGGGCTGGGATCGGCAGCGCTGGGCTCTGCGAGGGGCAGGGGGACAGGAGGAAAGGAGTTTTATCAAAAAGACAACACGATGCAGGATACAAGATATGGGAGTTTGGGTTTGGCTGCCTTTTTTTTTTTTTTTCCTTGAAGAACGTAAAATCGCAGTTTTTCCAACCAAACCCAAAATCCATCCCCAAGACGCCGCTATTTTGCCATTTGGCACCACTTTCACTGTGGGGCTGCTGAGGAAAATGAGGGGCTGAATGAGAGCTGAGCACCCCAAAGCCCTGCTCATACTCAAGCTGCCGTGTTTTCTGGGTAGGAAATAAAACATTTAGCTGGCTACAAGACTCACTGAAACTCAAATCAAATTTTATGTGTTTTGTAAGCTGGTCTTCTCCACAGAAAACAGAAGAAAAAGTGGAAGTTTGGTGGTTAAACTTAACCCAGGTCCCTGTCAGTTAGGCCATTTTTTATAGTTTTTGTATCAAGGCAGGTTTTGATATCAGGGATTCATGGGGAGCACTGGGCATACAGACCCCATGGGATCTGTATCCCTCCCAAAGCCTCAGAGCTGCCCATCAGAGCTGCCTGAAGAAAGTTATAGTGGGAATTTGGGCATGAAAACCAAAAAAGCACATGAATGAAGTGCTGCCACGTGTGTAAGAGCCATCTCACATCATAGTATCCAGGGACAAGTGCTAGGAAGTCTGCACTGCCACAGGGAGCCCATTGAAGCCCATATGAAGTCCCTGAAAGCACCTGTATAAAGAGGCAATTGATTTCTTGGCCAGTGCTGCAGACACAAGAAATTCAGGGAAATGGGAATTTGGGTATGTTTTTAATTAAATATTAGGACCCTTTGCACTTTGTCTGTCCCAAGTGAACAGCACTTGAGAGAAGTGCTCTCTATCCCAAAGCCAGGGAAATCTTCCAAGCTCATAATTAAGAAATGTGTCCCTGAAGGATTTCCTGACCAGGATTACTCCAGGTCTAAGGACAAATCTGGGTTTTGCCTTGATTTTCAGTCATCTCACTGTTAGAAGCATTTGTAAGATGATTTTCTACCCTGACCATTGATCTTTCCAGAACAGATTAAAACACCCTGGCCTGTCCCTCTCAAGCTCTGTTCCTTCTGTCACGCCTGAAAGAAAAACCTCTCCCAGCCAGAGCTGTTTTACTCTGGAGGCTTCGGGATTTTGAAGGGAGCAGCTCTGAGAAGCAGTAGGAGAGATGACAGAGCTGCCTTTGAATTTAGCTGTGATGAATAATTTGTAATTTCTGTAGATGTAATATGTATGACATCCCTTTACCTCTGTGAGAGCTTTCGACTTGACTGCAAAGAGCGAAATCAAAGGGATACTAATGAAACTGAACTGAAGGCAGGGCTCAAATACCAACCTGCAGGACACCAAGTCACTGGGAGTTACTGGAAAGTGATCAATGGAGAATAATCCCAGCCAAACCAGCAGTTCAGACTTCTGCAAGCATTAACCCAGGGCAGTTGCAATGCGAGAGCCCATCCAAGAGAAATAAAGGCATGGAAATAATGTTCTTGGGGACTGGAAAAGGGTTCCAAAAGAAACAAGTTTACAAGATACTGGCTCATAATAGTAATTAAATTGCTTTCACTGAAAAGCACTCGATACATAGCAAAGAACTGGTCAAAACCTATAGAACCTGAATCAGAAATAAATGGAGAGCCTTTTATCAGTGTCAGTGGAGGGAAGAAAGTCTGAAAGGGGACAGATACCCTTAAACAAAGTTCCTCAGAAAAAGGTCTGAGGAATATGAGGAGGGGGAGAGAGAAAATGAGAAGATTTAAACTGCACATGTGGCAGCAGCATCTTGCCTGAGCCACAAGAGGCACATGGTGGGGTTGTTGGGGTGTCCTGCGCAGGGCCAAGAGTTGGACTTCAGTGATCCTTGTGGGCCCCTTCCAGTTCAGGATATTCTGTGATTCTAGGATTCAAAGATTCACTCTGCTCACATCCAGCACTTTCCACCAGCAGCCTCACTCTGCAAGATAGCACATATTAACACTGCTGACACCATATCATCCTGAAGATCTGCATTTCATTTATACAAAAAAACAGAGGCAAACCTAAATGGCAATAAAGTTTCAGAAGGTCTTAAAAGTTCTCGGAATCCTGAGCATTTTATTAGGTGAAGTAGCAATTCTGCAGTAAAAATCGCTTTGGGTTTTGCTGTTCAATTGTACTTTTCCACATTGCTTTGAGCTTTCAAGATGTTAAAGAGTTCAGCCTGCAATGCGCTTTGGGCTGCAGGCAGGGAATGCATTTGTAAAACATTACATGCCACTTCTGCAGAAAATGGGAGTCCTCCCCATCAGCCACGCTCTCTCGCTTCTAGCAGAAGATGGTAATAAGCACAAAAGAAGAACAAAATCTAACTAATGGGAATTTAAACAATCAGAAATTAAATGATGACAGCGATTATGACAGCTCAATACTTGGTAACACCTTCACCTTTCCCAGATGTCAGAGGATAAGCTATTTTTACTGAAAAGAGTTGGTAGAAAGTGGAGCTTATTTGGACATCTGCAGCAGAAATTGATTTAAAGTGATTTGAGCTTTTAAAATGGGGTTGGGAGGCAACTCATTGGGCTTTACTTTTCTGGAAAAGGGGACAGACCACTTTGCATTCTTGGTGCAGGATCGGTCTCTTCACTGCAATGCCTGTCAGTCACATTTAAATATGTGCAGTATTTATTTTTTTTTCACTCTCAGGATCTAAACATTTAATAGGCTTTGATTTTAGACTTTGGCATTGGGCGAGATGAAGGTGTCGCTTCCTCCTGTCGGGCATATCAAGGCACACTTTTTTTTTTTTTTCCCCCAAGCTTTTTCTTCTTGCTCTATCCAGGGCAGAGGAAACTATTCCCTACATCACAACATTATTTCCCTGTCCCGTTTCCACCCCAGCCAAGTTTCATCTCCCACCGCCCCAGTCCTTCCACTGGCAGCGGGTGATGCACCACTGCTGACCTGAGCCTGGCTCAGGTTTATTCTCCCGTCAGCTCCATTATTCCCACTCCAGCCCTGTGCTCAGCTATGGCTGAACTCTCCATCCGCCTGCTGAGTCTGCCTGGGCAGGAGCACGTCAGCTCCATGTGCCAGAAGCACTTGATCCATTGTAATATTAAGTTTCATGCTGCAGCCTTCAGTTATGTGACCCGGAATGTTTGACCTGATGTCAGAGGGGGCCTCAGGCTACGCACATATTTCCCCGGGGCACCCTGCCCTCTTTCTACCGAAGGAATCTGATCCACCAACAGGGAAAGAATAAGAATTTTCAGCTGTCCCATCCCCTGTGAAACAGTCTGTGCTACATGTGTCTGATGTAAGGTGCTCCCATCTACTCACTTTCTCCTCTTTTCCTCTCTAGGTAATAATCCTGCACCAATAGCCCTGTAAGAAACATGTATTTTTGTTTTTCCACAGCATCTTTTACAGCCAACACCCCACATGGGCTCCTGACTTGCAAGGTGCTAAAAAGCTGACAACCCTGCTATCCACAGAAATACAGGCTGGCCAAAGGCATGCAGCATTTTGCAGAATCAAACTGCATTTCTGGGATTCAATTCATCCCTCATGGAAATCCAGACACCTCTGGGAACAGTGACTGTCCCCTCAGCATTCCCTTCAGCATCCTGTGAAGGATCTTGAAAATAAACAAAAGTATCTGGATATGGAGTTATCACTGATATTATTTAAAGAGCAGCATAAAAAACAGATTAGGTTTTTTTAGGCTTTAGCAGCTCAGAGGTGGAAAACCCTCTCAGAGTTTTCGCAGATGCCAAAATAGGCCTGGATTCTTCAAAATGCCACCCTGGAATGGGCTTTAGCCCCTAAATGACACAGATTTCACAGGTGCCTGGTCTGTCTTCCCGGAGTCCACTGTGTAGGGACACGTCTCTAAATGGCTGTTGCTGGGCTGTAGATGCAGATGTGTCAAACATTCACGTTACTGATGGAAGAGTAATTTTTTGGCCTTTAACAGGTACGAGTGTCAGCCATGAGTTGTTTGATCTGGCTCATTTGTCCACATGGCATCTAGAAACTGCTTCATTAGGCCAGAAGTATACGAAAAAAAAGCACAGACTCAACATTGAGGATGGACTCGGGATCTCCTCTGTTCTGATTCCAGCTCCAGCTGGGATGCTGTGCTTCACCTGGGGTACCACTTGTAAACTCTCTACATCCATTAACTCAACTTTTTAAACAGGAAAGGCAGCAACAACCTTCCCCACAAAGTCACTCTTTTGAAAATTAAGTTTTGAAGAATATTCTGAAGATTAAATCCAGCTCCAACGCACACCCAAAACCATCACAGTTGCTTAAAACTGAATGGCGTAATGGAGATAAGCACAGCCATGGAGTCATTCGGAAAGCCCAGACAATGACCACGTCAATCAGAGCTGCTTCCTAAGGCAGACATCTAAATAAATGCTAATGAAGTCATTTCTACAACACCCCCAACCAATGGGGGCTGCAGTGCTTAAAAGTAACAACAGCCGAGAACAGACTGTCCGTTAAAAAACAAAACAGAACATTGAAAAGCCGAAAAAGAAAGCAACAGTTTGTGCATTGCCAGAGCTCTGAGAAAACACTGTACCTTTGAGCCAGGCTTTTGTTCAAGGGAAGGCTTTTCCCTTTCAGCCCTCCCTTACTTTCACTGCTTGCTTTATCATTCATGCTTTTCGCTTGCCACATACCCAGATGCTACAAAAAAGGGCAGACTGTGGGCCCAGCTGAAGTGTCCTGACATCAAAAGGCTCCCATTGACTCTAACGGACATTTAACCAACCCTCTATAAATCACTGAAAGTCAGTGATTAAACAGACAGCCCCCTCTGAATAGAGCAGAGACTAACAGAACGCCCCTGAAATTTAGCTCCTCTGTTAACTCCAACCCTGCATGCCTGGGGGCACGTCCACGCTGCCTCATCTCATAACCTCCATGCTGAGAGAGTTGCAAAGAGAAGGAAAGAGAGCCAGAGGAGAAATTCTGTAATTGTAGCCCTGTTTGGGATGCTATATCAGGTCTGCTAATTTTTCTTAGAGTTGAGAGCATCTCAAAGCACTATTATCCATTTGATTCCCAGACCCTGATGTTAGTTCTGCGTTAGAGAGGGCATCTGGAAGGTAGTGGATGTCTTTAGACAACCCACGGTGGAGGTTCATTTGAGGTCCACAACACACACACTGAATCCTGACCCTACTTTGTTAACACCAGTAACTGATTGACCAGCTGGAGCTTTGCCACTGCTGCAGGTGCACTGGTGTGCCCACTCAGGGAGCCTTTCCAGCTCACAGAGTCGTTCCAGCACGTGCCTCACTCCTGTACCTCAGGTCCTCACATGGAGATTTGCTGTGTCTGCATGACAGCCCTGACGCAGCTCATCGACGTGGGGGTGAAATGTGACTGAGGTCGTTCCTTCTATGCATATTTGACCATGTCATCTGCCCAAGAAGTCACTGTCCTCCCAAAGCCGCCCCCACCTTCCAAGCAGGGACAACCATCTCTCACCCGTCTGTTAACACAGTCACCAGTTCCTCCTGCACAAAGCAGCACCGAGCTGACAGGTTTGATGATCTGCAGATGATGTTCAACCTTGACTCATAAGCCAGATCTCTCCTGGAAATTTTATATCACTGAAAAGGCAAAGTGCTCAGCTCATTAATGGGACACATCTCTGTGCCTGACCCGAGGCCACTTCCTCAGTTAATGCTTTTTATACTCACATATAAAGAATTTTTTTTAAACTAAAAATAATAAAAAAAGATGAATGCTGAAAATATATAATATCTCAAAGATGGGTTTTTGAAGAAAAATAAATCCCTCAAATTACTTCATCAAAAATACAAGGGCAAAAGCTACTGACCCAAGTTACAGTGACTGGGGTTGTGCTTGGAGTACCCTTGGCAATTCTGTGCTGCCAGGTCATTCCCTTGAGTCTCCTGAAAACTGGGAGAACCAACAGCAGCCCCAGAGTACTCTTGGAACTACACCAGTGCCGGCATAACCCTGAGATCAAGGTGGCTCCAATTCCAAATTTTTTGCAAGCTCTGCAACTACCCCAGTCTGACTGGACTTGTCAGCACTAATTTGGCCCTTCAATGGATGACAATAGTTCCTAGTGTTTGCACTACTCTTTTACACTTCCCAAACAGCTTTGGTTTGCAAAGAGCAAAGGGGGAAAGCCAGGCTCTAGAACTGAGGCCCAGGTCTAGGGTGAATCACTGACATTCCCATCAAGAAAGAAGAGCCAAAACCTCGTGGAGACTCGGTAAGAACCAGAACTCACATCCAGAGTAAGTTTGCTTGTTTTGAAAGCATTTCTGCCAGCTATAAAATTTTACAAAATGTCTCACATATGTTTTCTTACCCTTGTCCAAGACATGAAATTTTGGCATTGGCTTTTAAACGTATTATTAGCCCAGCCAGAGTCTTCTATGAGGTCTAACAGATGCACCACACTCGGCATTTGCCTCAGCAAAAGACACATTCTGAAAGCAACACCAGCTCTACCCAGTAATGAGTTTTATACCTTGGTCAGGCCAGTTCTTGGCCCTATCCCTCTGCAGAGCCCCAGTCTACGCCTCAGACCAGCTTTGGTTTTCCCAGTGGGGACACTTCTGTTGAGTTTCACCACTGGCAGCGGCTGCTCCTTTTTCCCTGCTCGGCCACGTCTCCTGGTGCTCCCAAGGTCCTTCCCTGCCCTTGCTGTGTCCTGCAGCACGTCTGAGTGACCCAAAACTCTTCTTTCCCATCATGTCCATACCTCTAGATGGCTGTCCAGCACGGCAGCCAGAGCCAGCCCAGACACTGTGAAGGGGATGTGAGAGATTAGGTCAGTATTAGATTTCAGTCTTCCAGACATTCATATGGAGCAGCTCCTTCCGCTTTAACTACTTTCCTTTCAAATTTTTCAGCCAAGGGCTGTGTCCAGACTGTGACCAATACACTGCTGCACAGACTGAATGCAGTGGCTCAAAAAGAAGCCTCATTCATAGCTGAGATTCATACACAGAACAGCACAGCCACATCTTTCCTGTCATCCACAAGTGTAGCCCGCAGCTAGCTTTCTTTTGTACAAGATTTCATGCCTATGTCTTCAGCCAAAAGCTGTAGAACAAGTTCATACTGTCATTCCAAGTCCTCTTCATGCTTTCTAAGTAGTCCTGACTGCCAGAGCCATGAGTTTTAAAGTTAATTCTTTACCTATTTTTTCTTTATTTTCTTTTTTTTTAACAGTATATCCATATTTTTTATATTTACTTTACATTTCTTTCTTATTCAGTTTGATTTTGTCTTATCCCACCACATCTGTCTTCCCATCGCCCTTTGCAGTGCCTCTCCCAGTTCAGTACTGGCTGAAATTCAGTTATTATGCTGCTTGCACATCTCTTCTGCATCACTAAAAGAGATGACAAACAAAATTAGGTCTAATATTTTAAAACTAAAACATGAAGAAAACTGACCTCTCAACTCAAATTCCATGATTTGCTTTATTGTCTTAAGTTGCTAAAACAAAAAAAGGCTCCAGCAAAACAACTTCTGTTATTCTTCAGGAAAATTCCTAAAGTAACAAGTATTTTCCAGTCGTATTTCTATTTTTCCTTGAAATTGGTGAACTTCTTTAAAAAAGGAACATTTGTGGGTGGGGGAAAAAAATCTTTTAAAATTACCTTTTTGGAGGTCTAAAAGTCATTTTTCCTATTATTAAAAAAGCCAATAAAGCGTTCCTCTAATAAGTGAGATGTCATCTTTCTCAGTCAAAGAGGGACAGCAGCTTGCCAAAGGGTACGAGCAGATTCCTGTCTGAAGACGACACGGGGAAAATGAAGGAAACCCACAAACCAAAAAATCCAGCATGCAGCTCCTGTTCCCAGCCCAGCAAGTGCCAGTGCTGGTGCCACACTCTGCTGCTGCCCAGCAACAGCCAAGCTCTGTGAGCTTCTGAGGGAAGGGGGACAACAGTTAATGGTTGCACTCGATGATCTCAGAGACCTTTCACAATTTTAATGGTTCTGTGAATGCAGTTGAGACCCCAGAGTATCTTTTCTGGTGGAGGATCAAACAGACCCCTTGAGCTGACAACCATCAGGGCGACCCTTCCAAGGAGAGTGAGACCCAGCGATGACCCAACAGAGATGTGCCACCTGCAGTGACCATGAGCTCCACTCTCTTCCACCAACCTGGAAATCTTTCACAGGATCACAGAATCAATTAGGCTGGAAAAGACCTCCAAGATCACAGAATCCAACCTGTGACCCATCACCACCTTGTCAACCAGACCAGAGCACTGAGTGCCACGTCCAGTCATTTCTTGAACATCTCCGGGGATGGGGACTCCACCAGCCCACTGCTGTGCTTGGCAACCCTTTCCATGAATAAATTCTTCCTGATGTCCAAACTGAACCACTCAGTTGCACTGGTGCAACTCAGGTCAATCCTGACACCTTTTTCTAGGGTGGAGGGGAATGGCCAGAGACTGTGCTCACACAGGGCATGAGTTTGCCAGTCACAGCCATCAATTTACTACTGTTTTGTCTGCCAAACTCTCTGTGCTGCAGAAAGGCAGACACCACATCAGAAAACTTTTGTTCAGTGAGGCTAAATTCCTCCTGCAGCTGTACACAGGTAGCTTTTTCCCTAAGCGTTCAGGTGATAAATCAAGGAGGGAGAATGTGTTTCAGGCATTGCCAGTGTAGCAACCTCCAAGCCTTTCCCTTGCCCGTTCAGTGCTGTTTGTTCTGCTGGGTAATCAAGGCAAACAACATAGAAATGTGCAGCAGTGAGGCCTCCCCAGAGGGCAGCTCTAACGTCAGGGCTGGGATTTGGGAATTACAAATCTCCCTGTGACTATCTGCAACAGCTCCTGTGCTCCATGCGGACGCTGCTGCTCCCATCCACTGCTCAGCTATTCCTAGTGAGCGCCTGCAGGCACAGCTGGCTACACTCCACCCCTTCCAAAACTGCAACTCTGTGGTGTTCAGGAAACACAATACTAGGGACTTCTCTCTTGCAACTTTTTTTTTTCCACAGTGGGTGAAAAATGGGCCCAGCTTCTCTGCAAGCCCTCGCAAGCTCAGCCCAGCTCCGGACGACACAGTCCCACAAAAGCACGGCACATCCCTAATTTCAGGAGCACTGCAGAAAATCAGATGGATAATACATGTTGTTCTTTCCCAGTGCCAAGGGGAAGTGGTCGCATTGTGATTGTCTGATGATTGAAAAGAGACACTCTTGGAGAGGTTGCTGAGCAAAGTCTTTCTGTCCGAGCAGAGCGGCACAGCTCGAGCAAGGGGCAGCACAAGGTGCTGTGCAATCGTCCCCGAGGTTTGTGTACCTTTGGGTGTTTTTAAATTGGGAGCAGCTGCTGGCAAACTAGCAGGGATGTTTTATAGCTTGCTGACAATGCCAGATTTTGCAGATATTAGACTCCGCACTCAGTGGCATCTCTGGAGTATTCTGTTTTTACAAGCGTTTCCCAACACACCACCAGGAATGCACAAGAAATGCTCACATTTATGCTAGCAGGGATCAGGGATTGTTTGTCCCTTCCACAGCTGGCCCAGACATGCTCCCTGCACTGCAACCAGCCCATGGGCATGAGCTTGGTGGGGAAGGGCTGGTGTCTCTCCTCTCTGGGGGTTTTATGGTTGGTCCGGGCCACCGGCAGTGCATCTGTTGTCAGACATGGTACTCCCTCACTTGAGAAGTTATTTGACTCATCAAGGGACAGTTTGCTTGTTTAGAAAAGGAGATTATAATATTTATTTCCCAGCAGAGATGCAAAGCCTCAATCGTTACTTAAGCAACTGAAGGTTTTTATCTGGATGAGGCTAAATAGGTGTAAAATTATAGAGGGGATTAAGACAGATTAAGAGGTGCCTGTTAGTCAGAAATGACTCCTGGTGGGCTGGGAATTTTTCCAAGATGCTAA
This sequence comes from Empidonax traillii, assembly GCF_003031625.1. NCBI lineage: Eukaryota > Metazoa > Chordata > Aves > Passeriformes > Tyrannidae > Empidonax > Empidonax traillii. Next base: position 889,566 of record NW_020955215.1, read on the forward strand.
TCGTGACTTGCAGCACCACAAAGCAAGTATCTTGTGCTACCATATCACTCCTTGTGCTTGGAGTCAGCACCTCCAGCAATGCCTTGGAGATCTGCTGCCTGCCCTGCTGTTCATGGGTCCACATCCCATGACAGTCTCAGGAATCACACTCAGCTGTCTCTGGAAGTGAGACCTCCTCAGTCCTTGCACCTGCCTGAAGGGTTTCACTCAAGCAATTGGGGACATGCCTCAATCCTTGCTCACTATCAGGTCTGGCACTGCCCTGAACGATCCCTTTCAGCAGCTTCATTGCCCACAGGTCCTTCTCGTGGATCTACCACCTCCACACCTCACAGGATTGGATTTTTTTAAATAAAAGTTATCATTCTGAAAAAAAAAAAAAAAAAGGTGCCATATCCCTTCTGTGTGTGCTGTCACAACAGCGTTGCTACATCCTCTGAAAGGGATGGTGTGCAAGTGCCTAAGTACATTTTATCAATACAATTTTTTGTTCTTTAACTCGTCCTAGGAGGTTTGGACAGGGATCTCAGGGCTTTCTGTTCCATTAGGAAAAGACAGTGCAACCTTTTACCCATCACAAAGCCCCAGTACCGTATTTCTTGGACCTCACACGTCTCAAGGGTGGCAACAAATCAGCAAATGCAAAGACTGTGCACACTACCAGGGAATAATATTTCTTTAAAAGAAAACAATCTCAGCATTTTATTTCCCTTCCCTCAATTTGCTTGAAAATTGCACAACAGAAAACTATTTCAGACCAGATAACACACAAGCTGCAGTTTCAAACTGCAAAACAGCACTGCATTACCTCTGGATTAAATGTTAAAAGGAGGCCTTGCTTATTTTTTGAAAGAATAGGGAAAAATATGATGCTTTGAAATATTTCTGAGGTCCTGGGACTTCTGGTTGTGTAACAACCAAAACTTCTCTTGAGTCATTATACCCTCCTCTTGTTAAGTTCTCATTTGTTTTCACACATATGACATATCAGCTTCCTACATCAGTGGGTAGGAAGATAATACCTGCTTTATAATCCTTTATAATGCTGCTTCTCCTTCCCTCAAATAATTTCTTCCAAAAAAAACCTTTCAGGTAATCAGTCAGCCCACAGAACTAAAGAGAATCGCTGTCTCCTGACAATGACATATTGCCTGTATTTTAGGAATTCTAAAAAAATCAGAGAGTATATTTACTGAACTGATCTGTACCTGGAATCCTCCTCTTGATACTGCAAAGGCACATGGAGCCTGTGTTGAACAGAAACGCAACAACATGAAGTGAGACTCAGAATAAAAAGCACTTTCTTCCCCAGTTTTCAGAAGAAACTGAATTGTGACACTCGAAGACCACTCCTCCCACCCAAAGTCTCTTCATGTGGCTTTGCCCACGAAAAAGCTGTTTGTCTTCAGGACCTGGGATGGATGCAGCATGCTCCACGTGAAAGAAAGTGTCCACAGAGCGTGGGAACTGCTGATGAGAGAAGCAAAAAGCAGGAGAGATCCCAAAGGCACAAGAGCCTGAACAGCAGCAGCTGTGAATATCTGCCCTCCTCCTCTCCTGGTTTCTGCTGTTCTTGAATAAGAGAACAAGGGATTTTTGGGGGGGGTCAGTCTTAGAAAGAAACATGTTAGCAGTTGGTTTTCAGGAGGCAGAGGTATTTGCAGCTCAGCAGCTCTGAGTGGCCACAATTCCACACTAGGGGCTTGTGATCCCTGTGGATCTCCTGCTCCTCCTCCTCTCAGTTGCTCGTCACTGCACAGTCCCTGTCCTTAAAGGGGTGTTTACCATAGCCTGGCATTTGAGATGTAATTAGTAGCTCTTCTTTCATTCTTAACACCTCAAATGTAAGCCTTGAATCTCCTCAATGCAACAGCCACGTTTCTGTCCAGAATTAGGGAGCTGGGAGCGATGGGATGGGCATGAGGATAGGGCACAGCTGGCCAAGCTTTGACATGTCCTCCTGGAGACTCCTTCTCTCCAGACCATCTCTTAGAAGCACACTAGATGACTGAAATGACTGGAGCAACCTGGGAGCTGGATGCTGCCCTGGGGTTGTCCCTTTCTGAGCTATCCAACAGGCACAGTGTGACTGTCCCTCCCATCCAAGAGCAGGGTAAAGCCAAGCCCTTCCTTGCTCCATGGAGATGTGCTGGCAGGGAGACACAGCTCTGGGTGGGCTCCAGACCAGCTTGCAGGTGGGCACTGAACAGGCTTAGGAGTCCCTTCAGCTCCCAACAACTGTGTCCTGAGGGTCTGCTCAGTGCCAGGACAACTCATGACAAGGGTTTATCCAGGACAAACGGGAATTTATGCCAACAGAAACTCAACCCAGTTCAGAAAGGAGGGATCCCCCTTGCCTGTAACACAACACCCAGCATAGCCTGGGATGTTTTCTCTGTAAGGAGATCCTCTGACTGTAGCAAGGGGACTCTGTTAGCAGTACCCAGACTCGCCTCCCTCCAGCTTCCCCTTCTCCCTTTCCCAATTCAAGGAATCCCTTCTCACCCTGAAGGAGTGCACAGCAGTGCACAGTCCTATTCTCAGTACCAGCCATTCCCACCCAGAAAGGGCTACTGCTTTCCAGATCTAAAAACATCAGCCCCCTTCTTCTCTTACAGCTCCATAGCTCCCTTCGAACTCCCTAAGGACTCTCCTGATTTTATTCAGAAGAAAACATGGGTTTAAATAAGTGCCCACAGCCAAAATCTGTAATTTTTGACATAACAGAACAGGTACTAAATTAAAACTCTCCAAGCTGTTGTACAGGTGAATATGCCTCAAGAAATCAGATAATCAGGCCATGTTCCTCATTAAACAAACCAGAGTATGAGCACCAATATATTCTCTTAGCTTGGTGCTTCTAAAGGATGCTCCATGTCCCTTTTCTTATCTTGGAAATAGCCTATGATTGACTGTAAATTTAAAGACAAGGCTTAGAAGTGGTGATGTTTACATAGGGGTTGACAGGCCAGTATAGAAATTGGGAAAATAAAAGAAAAGCTGAAAAATACAGCTGTATCTCTCCCACAACCGGAGAGAAACAGCAGGTGAGGACAGAATCAGCCATCTAATGAGTTTCATTTGATCCTTTTTCTTACCTGTTTGGGTGACTTTGTAGAATTTCTCTGCTTCATGTATACTTATTTTTTGCCTCTGATAATCCCCTCAGGCTAGTCCAAAAGAGTCCATTTTAGATATCCCTTGAAAAAAAAAAATTGACTGACTCTCACCTGTTGTTTTCCTAAGGGTCATACACAAATACATATTTACAGCATTAATCCTTTTTGCCAAGCACAGAATTCCTTCCAGGATAGGACAGCACATCTACAGATGCTTGCCTGTCCTTCAGCTGTGTTAAAACCTGTTGTTTGTGCTTCCCAAGCAAACTAGACTATTCTCTGCTGCAGCCCTGAGCTCATGGTTGCCAATCCCTCTGCAAAACTTGGAGTCACGATTTTACATCAGAGAGAATTAACACTGATGGCCCAAACCTTTGCAAGTATTGGAGCAGGACTCATGTTCCCTCAGGTTCTTCCTACTTCCACATCAAAAAGGGGTTTGAAGAAAGGAAAGCACCTCATGCCTAAACTTCAGTAAGTCCCAAAACTGTGGAGCAAAGTTCCAGCATCCTCAGAGGTCTCATCCTGGCACTGAAACCATGTAAGTGCTTTCACCCCTGGAAGTGTTCAAGGCCAGGTTGGACGGGGTTTGGAGCAACCTGGTTTAGTGGAAGGTGTCCCTGCCGTTGGCAGGGGGTTGGAACTGGATGATCTTCCAGGTGCCTTCCAACCCAGAGCATGCTGTGATTCTGAGAGGCAGAAGGGGACCCCACAGAGCACTGGGGGTATGTCTGGAGCACCAGAGTTGGCTGCTGTTTCCTCTCTGCCTTGGTGGCACAGGCCAGCACATCCTGTTGTCTGCTGAGAGCACAGAAATATTCATCCCACCACACAGCACATCCCAGCTGGATTCCAAAGCCACTTCTCCCACTCTGTGCTGGCTTTGGAAGTTGCCAGTGAAATAGAGGGAAAAACAAACTGATGCCACCCAATAAGAGAAAATTAACAATTTCCCCAAGGAGGTGGCTCAGAGAGGACCTGGCATTGTGCAGATAATAGGGAGAAACAAATGGCAAACCATATTTTAGCCCATAACGTCCATTTAAAGGCGGACCCAGCATTTACATTGGCTCACATCAACCTCCCTTTGGCACTTGGCAGTAAATAAAAAGCAACTGCAACAGCCCTGTGCCCTTTCCAATGCAGAGCTGGATCACTATGTACTAGGGGAACTGTGCCACCCATTGCCAGTTAATCCAGCTTCAAGGGCTCTACAAGGAAGAACCCCTATGAAGTAATGAGAACCTTACACCAAACATGAGGCTCTTTTCTAAAGGGGCATTTATACTCTGAGGGGAGGCAGGAAAACACACATGGGACCACTAGAAGCTGCGTGCTGCCTGCTTGGTACTTTGAGTTCTATTTTCACATTTTTATAATTATCGCATAATGCATAATGTGACACACACCAGGAGACGTCAGCTCTGTGCAGAGCCAAAACCGAGCACGGGCATGATCCCCACAGGGCCAGCCCAACCCCGAGCTGTCCCTCCTGGCCCCATCCCAGGAACACCAGCCGTGCCCCCTTGCTCCCCGTGCCACCTTCCCAGAGGCAGCACAGCCCTGCCTGGTGCAAAGCTGCTCCTGCCCCCACAGCTGCGCTTGTCTGCGGAGGATAAACCCCCCAGACTGCTTCCAGTGGGTTTAAATGAGGAGTCAGAGCCTGCAGTGGGTCACGGCCTCTCTTGGACGTTCACCAGCCCACAGAGTCAGGTTTCCAAGCCGGGCACGTGTGCCCTGAGCAATCTGAATTGAGAAAGTCCAAACACAGTTGGCCTCGAGGTGCCCTGTAGGGTCTGGCCAGCACCCTGTCCTGGCAGGACACCCGTACCCTGATTTTATGCCTGTCTGCAGGGCACAGCAGCCTTGTGAAATCCCCATGATGACAGTTCTCCTTCTTGGACACATGGGATAAGGGAAACTTATCACAAAAACACTTCACAAAAGTTTTCAATCAGGCCTTCTGGCTCCCTCTCCTGAGGGTCCCTCCCCAGGGCACCCATCTGGCTCTACATTCCCCCATTCAGGGATCTTCTGTTCTCCAGTCCCTCTCCCCACAGTCCCTCCTCCCAGTTCAGTCACCATCCTTGGCAACCCCTTTGCTCTGCTGCAAGACAGACCAGCAGCTCTCTCTGTGATCAGAGAGATAAGATGGGACTGGGACTTCATAAATCCTGGGAGGTTTTCTCTGGGCTCATGACAGAGTTGGAAGCCTCCCACTCCATGGAGTACCTGTGTCTGCTCCTCCCTGGTCTGATGAGGCACCTGCTTTGGCTTCAGCATCCTGACACAGGCAGGTTCCTATTGTCAGGTTCACTCACACATGTAAGTTATTTCTTATTAAAGAGCACACATGTGTTTTTCATCCTCTCACTTGATTACAAGAAGTCAACCATTGCTCAGCTATCAGAACCAGTTGGCTGAACCTCCCTCTGCAAAAGCAAAGCCTGCAGGAGTGTGCACTCGGGTTTAGCCATGACTGGCACAAGGCAGTAACACTGGCAGACTTCTGCAGCAGATCCTGTTGAATAGAACACAAATTATCCCAAAGAGAGCTTTCTCCTGCATGAAAACATGTTCATTTCTTCAGAACCAAAAGGTTCTCCCTCCCCACTCTGACCTGTGAGACACTTTCCCAAGCCAGACAAATTTAGAGTGCCCTAGTGCTCTGAAGCAAGGATGAACAAGAGGGAGGAATAAAATACCTTTATTCCCTCCTGTAGGAAAGTATCATCCAAGTAACCAGCTGCACAGAGGGGGGTGGGAGGAGGGAGTTGCTCTTCCAGAAGCATTGGCATGCTCTGCTGTTCCTAGACTAAATAGATGGTTGGGTTTCTCCATCCAGTGCTGCTTTACAGGAAAGCTGCACAAAGTAAATATATTCCTTCCAAGGCCAAACCCCTTCTCGTGCCAACTCCCAGCTCAGAGCAGATGTCCGTGGTTGGGCTGCAAAGCCCCCGTGGAGCAGGGGGTCTGCACTGCCCAGGTGTCCCCAGCTGCGCGGGCTGGGGGCAGCTGGAGGGGGCTGGTGGTGTCAGACAGCAGCACATTAATGAACTGGGAACCACCAGAGGAAATTCCTCGCCGAGGACATGGGAGTACAACCACCACGCAGTCAGGGGCGTTTCAGTCGCTTAGTGTGAAGCCAAAGAGTTGCTGCGTAACCTTGGGTAAGTGGCTTAGATTTTCAAGAGGCAGAGTGGAGCAGCAGAGCAGGTCTCTGAAGAAAACTGCTCTGTTACCGGGTCTGGGAGGGGAAAATCTGATTTATTATTAGAGAAAAGTTAGAGAAAGAAATGGGATTCAGCACTGCTGAGGTTGTCTCTAAGCCTGATGCAGGAAAAAATCTCAGGGCTGAGTAAGGACCCCTCCTCCTGCACCATGGGTTCCTAAGCCTCACTTAGGAACTCCTTTTGCAGTTCCTCCACCACAGTGACCTTGAAGTGCTGGGCATTGTCCAGAGATGCAGCATAAACACCAAAGCACCAGTCTCTCACTTCAGGGAACCCAAGATTTCATGGGATGCCAAGTGGGGAGTGAATTGTAAGAATCCATCGTGATGCAGAAAAAGCAAGAGGATAGTTCATTCATGGGACACATACAAAGGAAAAAAGCCAGCAGTCTGTACACCCATCTCTTTTTTTGCTGCTTTTAAGGAACTTGCAGCATCAGGCAAAATTGGAGCTTTAACCCAACAGCAATGAAAATGCCTTTAAAAAAAAATTCTGCCTGCATCTGGTGGCTGAGAACATTGCCAAGGCCTTAACCCTCTGATATTAACAGAGAGAGATATTGATGAGTGTCCCTCCGGCGAAGGAAACCAAATGGTGTTTTTAACTTCAGTGGATTCTTTACAGATTTTCAATTCCTTCGCAAGGCTGTTGCTCCAGACTGGGATGTAATTGAGATGCATTATCCACTCGCTCAAAAACTTTCCCAGGAACACATGTGTGCACACACAGACCGTGCATTCAGCTATAAATACATACCGTACCTGCACAGGCATTAAGCTGCTCTTCATGGGCTGTCTGGAGGTTTCTGCTGCCAGCCCGGCTGCTCAGTCAGTCGGGACACTCAGAACTGCCAGCTCAACGTGACAGACATAGCACACACAAAAACCCAGCTCATCACTGCTGGGTATCAGACCACAGCCACAAAGAGGGGCTTTTAAGGACCAGTCCCCACGAAAGACAAGGACTCTGGGTGTTTTCACCCCGAAAGGGGTGGTGAATCTCTTTAACTCTTCTACAGACAGGAGCAGCAACTTGCTGATAAACCACTCACCCCACCCATTCGTCCCATGTTGCCTCCTCATTGGAACAAGCCACCATCTGTGCCCAGCACGGTGGAAAATCTCCCTCCAAAATCTTCCAACCTCCTTTATTACATTCATCTTGACAGAAAGCCAAATTCCATCAGAATAGACTGATCCTATTCATAGGATAGCATCTATTGGGATGAAGAAAGCGTGTCCAAGGATTTCAATGGCATAAGGACCTGAAGCCATACCACTGATCTGAGCACACCTTAGCTCTGAAAGGCTAGGATGCTCTCCACATGCACCTTCTGAAATTCTGATTATCTGTGGGTCTTAAAGCACAAATCTCACTCAAAAAAGGGGGTTCCATCCAAGCAGGGTTTTCTTGCAGACTAGAGGAGAGTATGGCCAGCTACACTGGAAACCTTTCAACATAATATTAAAGAACAACTCTAGTCTTTCTTTTAGCCTGGGAGTATGAATGGGTTACATTATAGGTCTTTAGTAAGAGGCAGAGGGGAGATGTAAACACCTTTTTAGAGTCCTACATGAAGCTAAGAAAAATCTTATGAAAAACAGAGTGAAACACACGATGTGCTATCTCAGAAGGAATGATTCATCAATGAATCCTGAAGTACTTGGAAGAGTTAAGCATCTACACCAACAGCATTCCCCTCTGTCCACCTGCAGCAGGGAAAATTAATACACAGAAAGGGAAACTGAGGCACAAAAATCTTATAATTAGTGACTGAAAACATAATCCTGTAACCAAACCAGTATGTCAACCTACCCACTCCAAAAACACAGACCTACCCCAGTCCAAAAAAACAGACCTGCTTCACTTGAACCTCATAGCTGATTTCCCTCAGCCTCAAGCATGATGGAGCCTGTGGGACAGAGCTGAGCAATTCAGACCATATACCCCAGAGGGCAATAACACATCTACCCATTAATTAGGTGCATTTGTTACTGGAAATGATGGTAAAGTGATTCAAGTTGGTGAAATAACAAAATAAAATCTCTGAAATCAAGAGCTGCTTGCCCAACCCTCACTTCTGCAGTGTGAGCACTGCAGATGCTGTGCCTGGTGGTCTGGCAAAGGTCAGCTCTGTGGTGAAATGCCCCCTCCCACACCAAAGCCCAGTGTCATCATCATCACAGCCTGAAGGGAGTGGGAGTATGGACAGTCTGTCTTGAACCAAGCTTTGGAAACCTGAGAAGATTGCACAGGATTAGTCAGAGGGTAACACAAAACCTAAAAGCCACAATTACCAGCCAAGCAGCAGCCACTCTGCCCAAACTGCTCCCAGCCATCCCAGCACTGCATTTGTGGGAAAAGCCAAGTGGAGAGCGCCTGATCCCTCCAGCAACACCAAAGGCAGCTCCTGGCTGCCTCTGCCCAGGGAAAGGAATACAGGTTGTCAGCGCTGGCATCTCTTGAAAAAAGTGTCAGGAAGCAACACGGGGTGGGCAGTGGAGCGAGGTGGGAGGGGGGTCTGGCATACACAGATTTAAAAAGTTTTAGTGAAGGGGAAGGGAAACCACCCCACGTCTGTGCCTATTCCTGGATATTAAAGAGCCTTTTAGGCATCTGAGATATTAGGGATCACACTCACTTGATGCACAAGAGATGCTTTGAAATGGTTACAGCCTTTTTATTCACAGAAACTCCCTCTGAGTTGCCTTTTCTCCTCTTTGGGCAGAAGTTTATACCAAGGTTTTATTTGGCTTCAGGGCAAACATGATGCTTTGCAGGAAAGCACTGTCAAACAGACCCCTCTCCTAGACAAGTAATTATGAGAACAAATAGCTCCTTTTTAACCCACAGGGGAGTCTGCCAACCCCTCTCTCTGCTATTCTCGGCTTCCTGGCTTAGAAAGGGTTACGTGAAATCTAAATGAATGGCTTGTCCTCCTTGGGCTGGTTGGGAAACTGTACAGATTTCAGCTGGCAGCTGAGCTGTGCTGTGGGTACTCACTGCAGGTTACCCTCTAATGGTAACAGGAGACATCCTGTGCCTTCCCAAGCAGGACTCAGGCAAGTGCAGAGTGGTGTTGCAGCACTGCAGAGCAGGTTTAGAAGTGTCAGGTGCTCCCCAAAAAAACCAACCAAGGCAGTTCCTGCCCTAAAGACCCTACAGACTAAATGCAAGGTGATGCTACAGGCAAAGATAAATATGCAGGCCTCATTTTGAGTAGTAGGATAAACATCTGGATAGGGTGCTGTGAGCTAAAGGGCCATTACAATGACAGAAGTGGGTGCAGTGGTCAGAACACAGGGAAGTCCTGAAAGCAGGAGCAGCAGCTCTCCAGGGCTCTGTGGTGGTCTGTCTCCGAGTGCAATTCAAGGAACTAATTTCCAGCTGTGATGTCTAAACACAATTCCTAACTTTGGTATTGACTAAGAAGTGCAACGTTTTAGATTTGCTGTGAAATCTCTGTATTTTCTACTTTGTTTCAGAAATCCATACAGAATGCCCCTAATGCTTCAGTTTTAACTACAGTTCTACTATTGTCTTTGTCAAATAGACATTATTTTTATCTTACGTGAGAACAGCCAGTGTAGGTCAACATTCACTAAATTTGTGAGGCTTTAGTACTAAAACAGAAAGTGTTTGCAGCTCCACTAATCCACAGAAGGAAAGCCAGAACAGCACACAAAATGTCATAGCCTTACATTTAAGACTGAATAAAACCTCACAAAGCAAGAGGATTTCAAAAAATGATCAAGCACTAGTAATGAGTGGTGTAAATGAAGTGAAGGCAGAAATAATGTGTAATTTGCTGTCAGTGAAATTATTAGAATCTGGCCTTTTATTGGTGACCAAGTGCAAAAACGTGCTAGTGTTCAAAGAGGACATCCTAGATTCAGTAGGAAAAAGAATAAATCACAGAGCAGCCATTCATTAAAGGAGTTAAAAGTCTTCCCCAGAGCTGTATGACTCCTCAGAGAGCAACAGATCACATGTTCTCAGAGGTAGCTGATGAATTCTCTATTTCTGGGCACTTCCTTTTCTAACTCTGCTACCCGGAATGCCCTTTTTCCCTGACAAGAAAAAACACAGCCATAAAGCTGAACATTGAGAGAGAATGGGTGAAAAAAGAGGGTTTATTTCAGGGAAGCATCCAACAGCTCAGCTGTTCCTCATGATGCACCTCAAATATCAGGACTTCACCTAACCATACCTCTATGCATGCCTGGAGTGTTCCTTACAGGAGCACCAGGGTACATGTCCTGTTCCAGCAGCAAGTCACAGCAGATCATCCTCCAATAGCCATCAGCTTCATATGTTTTAAACTTGATGCATCTCAGGAGACTTTTCTGGGGTTTCCAGTCAGTCTTACAGAACAAATCAAGATTCTCTCTTCCTTGTGACATCTGAGGCTTCTCAGGGAGCTTCCCTGTCTGTGTCCTCTGGGGCAGAACAGCGCAAGTAGAAAAGATATGAGCAAACACAGGAGCACCTTCAATTAAAGGTATGGCAGATAGATAACAGGACAAAAGGGTGGAGGGAAGTGAGAGAGAGGGGTGGCATCCTATGGTCTACTTGATGCCCTGCCAAACAACAGAAATGCTGATCAAGATATGCCTTTTGGTCCTGCTCTTGATCAGAATAGAACTGATATCCAGCCTTGGAAAGAAGACAGTATCAAAAAAACATAAAACAAGGCTACTGTCTTCACATTTTCCTACTGAACTAGAAATGCACAGTTCCTATTCCTAGGAAAAAAAAAGGGAGATCATTCATCTTTCTTTGTGTGAAAATAGTGTGAGAATGGGGGAGAAATCCTTCAACCTTTCAAGATGTGGTTTGCAAATCACCTCTCTGTCTGAGAAGCTCGGGATGAGTAAATATTATTAGTAATCTCCCTGTGTTGTCCAGAAGGAAATGAAGAAGTGGGAGGACAAAACAAATCCTTGTGTTGAAATCATGGAATGGTTTCTCCTGTGCCTTGCAATCCAACACACACCTTGGCACGCACACAGTGCCCAGACCAACACTCCTGCTCCCCGTTTTCTTTCTGATGAGACCATCAATGGGCAGGGAAGCAGGATAGATCCAGGAGAAGGATGGAGGCCATACATCCCATCTCCCTCGCCGAACAGAGTTTGTTCCATGAAAGAAACAAGAACACATTTCACTGGTGCAATCGGAAAAAAAAAAAAACATTGGCCTCATTGGGACCTAACATTGGTGCTATTATGATGCTGGGGTGAGAAGTGTCTATTTATCCTCCTTTCATTTCTTGTTAAAAAGCATAGCCCGTGTCAGAGCTGAGGAGAGCTGCAGCACAGAGGAGACATTATTCTCAGCTTTGGATTAAGATCAGTATTTTAATGAAAGCACTTATTAGCCCCAGCTGGGGCTCAATTTTCCAGTGAGTTGGGAAAAAAAAAATATATTGCCCTGGCCATTCTTTTCTGGGGATTGCACCGAGACATCTGAGAGTATCAATTACTGATCATAATACTCTATTGGAAACAAACAGCTGGGGAAAAGCCGCTGGCTGGAAACGACTGGATTGCTTTACATTTTAAAGTATGGTTCTTGGCTGTATGGTGTCCATTTTTTTCCCACTCTGGGATCCTGAATGCTCTCAGTGGACTGCAGTAGCCTTGCCCTTGCCACCTTCTCACACCAGTGGCCCCTCACTGCCCATCTGAGCAGGCTCAGTTCTCTGCAGAAACAACACGGTCTTGGGTTGCCCAAAGTGTGGAGCATGGGCTCAGAGGTCCTCCCATGGGCTGTGCATACTGATAAGAGCCTCCCAAACCCTTTACCTCCAGGAGAGAGATGCTGCTTGTATTCTGTCTCTCAAAAGCCACCACAACCCAAACAGCCTCTGGGCCATTCACGTGCCAACACATAACTGCCCACGGAAGTGGGAGATGTGCAGGTGCAATTCCTGACTTTAGACCCCTCCCAGAGCCTTAACTCTGAATTCCCAAGCATCCTGTACTGCCCTGGGGAGGACGGATGGTTGCCCACAGATTAAAAGCATTCTCATGTTGCCTAACTGCTGCAGCCTGGCACTCCCTGCCGTGGCACCATCCTTGCACTCCAGTGGGAGAGTGTCCTGTCCTCCAGACAGGGCAAGGGCAACAAAGGGAACTCACTGACATTTCAATAACTTGGTTTTGACAAAATTGCTGTGTGGAGAGAGAAACACTATTCAACCAGCTGAGCAGTTATGGGATGGAGGAAAGGTTATTCCTGGAGAACACAGATGCTCACATGCCCTCTTGCAGTGTTTGTACTGTCTGGTGACTTAAGCACCCAGACCCCATCAAAACAGGCTTAGGAAGGTTTGTAACTTAATGCAAGGATAGAAGGAAGGTGAGTAAGCAACAGTGGAGGGGGCGATGGCACAGAGGTGTCTGCATGTCCTTGTACCTACAGAGGAAGACAGACCCTGAGCTGGAAGCTTGCAGTGTGAAGTAAAAGTTAATTCCATCTCAACACTTTATTCAAAAACTGATCCAGAAATGGATGAAATCAGAGCAGAGCTGGAGGAAGCTGTTATTTCAAAGTCAAACCTCATAAAACGCTCAAGAGTTTCACAAGGAGGGGCAGAGCCCTGCCTGGGTCAGCAGGGCGGGTTTGGGGACGTGCATGCGTGACGTTACACTTGGAAAGGAACTGGCACAGGGGCAAAGTGACCACAGCAGTGGGTGTGTGCAGAACCACCAGCTTCTCCCTCGTGGCCCCCAAGGGTGGAGGAGGTGGCAGCACTTCCCTGCTGCCCCAAGGGATCGCGCAAGGGGTGGAGGGAGAGACACCCACAGATGTGTGCCAGCAGTTTCTGAAAGAGTTTAAAGCTGTCTTCACGTGAACAGCTGCACTGACCCGTAATGGATGGGCACTCCCAAAGGCAAACTGTAAATTTGCCAACGGAACAGGCTCTGTGTGTGTGTGTGTGTGTGTGAACCACACGTCTTCCTGGGGCTGGGGGCTCCGTCAGGGACAGGGGAGATGGGAGGGAAGCCCACTCCAGCAGTTGCCAGGTTGAAGGCTTCACACTCTTACAGCTTTAGTGGCTGGAGTTATTTTTCTCCCCTTGGAATTTCTGGACTGCATGGATTCTACCAGAATATCAAATCAATAAGATGCTCTATCTGGGAACCTGGTCTCTAAATTACCAGAAAAAAAAGCCCTCAGAAAAAAAAAAAACATGAAAAAATTCCTCAAACTTTAGGAGCTGGTCCCCAGCTAGCTTGGGATCAGGTAGCTCAGGAGTGTCACAATGAACCAAAAAAAATCACAGGCATGTTTGCCTTGAGAACTGTCCTACTGCCTGAGGTTCGATTAACTTCTTTCTTCCCTCATCATCCCCACAACCAGTTTATCCTATAGCTGAACTGGCAGCCCGAGTCTCTGGAGGGAACAGAAGAGAATATGGATGAAAACCAAACCTTGAATGATTTTCCCACCATTTAAAAGAGTAAAAAATCCTCACTGCTGGCCCTGCACTATTTTCACAGCCCTGTGATAACACAGGGCTGGAGAGGCACCTGTTCAGATCCAAACCCCAGCCAGTCTGACATGATACATTCCATCTCCCACAAGCACCCTCCAGCCAGGGACACAGTGCTCACAGCTGCTCTGAGCCCAAAGGCAGATGCTAATCCTCATCTGGTGGAAACAGGCAAGGAGCACCTGAAAAGAAACCGAGTCTGAGCATCACACAGACCAGCCATTCAGCTCAGGCCAGTCCCATTAGATTTGGTTGACAAAAGAATCCAACGTGCACATTTATAATTTGCCAAAAAAGAAAAAAATAAAAAAGAGAGAAAGAAAAAAAAAAAAATTGGGAAGCAAAGCTTTCCCTTCTGAATGGAGAGTTTCTGTGGCCCAGCCTCCCTCCTCGTCAGCAGACAGGGTGGAATTCCCGGGCTACGGGGGAGCTCTCCTGGGGCTGATCATGTTCTTAAAGGCATGTTCCCAATCAAGAAGGCTGGGATGAGGCATAATAATTGCATAGGCTTCCTGAGAACTGGCTTAATATCCCTCAAGACTGATTTAACCTAGTTTTTCATTCTGCTTTCACATCAAAAAACAAAGGTCTGTCTATATCTTGATATACTGCACATCAGGAAATGGAGGCGTATGGTATATCTCATCCTCCCCTGCCTGGAGCTCTCCGAGGCACGTTGCCAAGGCAGAGCTGCCTTGGCTTTTGCAGACACTTCCATTGTGTCAGCAAAGCTGTGCTGATTAACGCTGGTGAGAAAGAGAAACTAGTGGCCTGTTAAAGGTCTGAGAGTCAGGAGTCATCTAATCCTGGCCTGGCATGGGCTTTATGTCCTTGAAATCTGTGGATAATAATTAGTGTCATTACCAGCCTACATTACACACCTATTGATCTGTAAAGGCAAACGAGGATGGAAAGTTTTGTAGGCCCCCGGCCATAGCTGGTTATAATTATCATTAACACAAGAATACTGGAAAATGTTCCTATGTTATTGGACAAGTGCCAATCTTGTGCTTACCTTTGGAGCCTCTGGAGCATCTTGGGGCAGTTCTGAAACCCAGAGGTGCCTGCTGGCATTTCCCTTTCCAGCTGAGCTCAGGCTGTCGACTTTCTGGCAGGTGATCCCAAGAGGTGCTGGGAGAGACCCCAGACATGAGCTGCCACTGCTTTTTCAGCTGGGAGAAACAGAGAGAGGTTATCAGCTCCACACCAGCCAGAGGACCTGCCTGCAGCAGATACCCATACTGCTGAGGGCAATTAAGAGCAGAGAGCAGACCCACAGCTCCATCCCAGGGAACCAGCTGGGTAAATCCCACGGAGCACACCGAGATAAATAATGCAGTCTGGCCCCAAAGCCACAGAAGTGTAGATGCAGACACACTAGTGTGGCTGGCTTGCAGGAACACTGGGCTTTTCTGTTCTCCAAGAGCAGGGTGAGCCTTTCCTGTAGGGACAGCCATCAGTGCCTGCTTTGACATTAGTACAGACCTTGCTGGACCGGTGTCAGAAGTGAGCTGGTTGTGTAAAGTTATCTTTAGCCTGTGCTCCACATGATTACAGAAAGACTGTAATTGTAACTGGCCTTCTTCATTACAAGTGCTTTTAATCCTGTAATAAATGGACGCTCTACAGACCAAGACACGGTTATTTTATGTTGAATGTTGCAGGTTTGGACTCACAACTCTAGCTTTAAAAATATAGATCTCTAACAGTTCAATAAAAAGCTGCTCTGAGGTCTGTAATAACAGATACCTTATAATTGGGCAGCAAATGTACCCCAAACACTACACAGCATCATCACAGTACAAGACATTTGGGAGGCTGAGCTGCTAAGCTGAGCTAAGGAGGCTCAGCATAGCAGACACCTCTGTGTGACAACTGGGGAAGGCATGTTGGATGCCACACATTTGTGACACAACAGGGCATTTGCAAATGTAAAAGCCCAAAATGTAAATTTTGTCCTAAAATAAAAAAAAAATTTAAAAAAATAGGTGGCAGATGAATTAAATTACGGGGCGTAGTGTCATGAATATGAATTGCTCTGAGCCATCCTGGTGAATATTAATGCTCGTCGGTCAAGCATGATCCTGTATAAAGCCACACCTTGTCTGGCTCAAGCAGCCATGCGAGCCCTGAACTCCCCTTGGCTCCCTTAGATCCGAGGTAGGAAGAAGCAATAGTCTCTTAAAACACTGGGGACCAATTCCCAGGTTTTTTTACTCACTCTGAGTTCAGTCCACACTCCTGCTGTGGCAGTGGCTGCTTTACCAGAGCTCACTGCCCCAGGGTCCAGGCTCAGACACCTTTAGAGGCCACTGTCTCCAGCAAGAAACCAGCTCCAAGTCCAGCAGCTTCACTTAATTTTGCTGGAATCATTCTCTGCTCTGTGATGCAGGGCTGCATCCCACTGCCCACGACAGCTCACATGAGGACAGGGAAGATGGAACAGGCAGTTCCCATCAGTCCCTTAAGCAGATTTGGGTGAGCACAGGCTTCGCTACAGAAACTCTACAGGCTACATTTTTTGGCAGATCCTGGGCTATATAAACAAATAGGAAACATGACCTGGGCTCCCATAAATTTCCTGAAAATCTTTAATGACTCTAAAGGCTTAATAAAGTGTTTCACAGCAGAGGCAGCAGCCAGTAATTACGGGCTTGGAATCTGTGAAGCTGCAAGCCGAGGTCCAGCTCAGCGATTGAAAATGCAAGCAGTAATAACAGCTCTTTCAGAGCACAACACACTTCTGTTGCCATCATATACCCAACTTTGTGAGCTGGTGCATCCCCAGCCAAGCATGCTGTCAGCAAAAGCTTTAATCAAAGGGCAAAATACATTAAATATAGAGACTAGTTCTTGCTGATGGAGTTGTAAAGCATTGTGAAAGTGTAAACTGCATGCTGGAAGACCATGATTTAGCAAAAATTATAAAGGAGCAGCTACAGGCTCTAAAAGCCAGTCTTTTACTGAAAGTAGGACGTGCAGGAAAGTTTGGGACCTGCCATCATGTGGGAGGGTTGCCACTGCTGTACCCTGCTCCCAGAATCCATACACAGGCACCCCAACACCACATCTGCATGCCAGTGGACACACATTAAGAGAAGCAGGTTTAAAAGAAGGGAAAGAGAGAGAGGGGTCACAGTTCCCACAGACCCCCCTCCAAGTTCAAGGGGAGCCACTGTCTCTCACTGGTTATTCCAATCATCACGGCTCTGGGAAAGACACTCCCATAGGAAAACACAGCCTCACACACTACTTGGAGAGGCTGCCAGTCCCAAGCTACTCATCTATCACATTGCTCTGACTGCATTTAAAATGTTTTTCATCAGCACTTTGGTCATCTTTTCACTCTTATACGTGGTTCTTTTAGCAAAGCTCCTCTTTTAAAGCCAACTGACAGGTTTCAAAAGCAAACCAGCCTGTTAGTTTTTCCTTTCGCCTATCATTACACAAGAGTAGGGCTTGAGATCCAAGTTTCTATTAAAAAGAGGACTAAATTAAGCTCTTGCACGATGTCTCTAGAGATGCATCAGTCAATGCTTTCTCGCACATTCCTTTTACAGCAACACGAAAGTTTGTATACCAACCCAAGTGCAGCTATTCAACTGTCAAACCCCCCTATAACTACATCAATCCACAAAAGAGCAACCAAACTCCTTTGAAACTTCTGCAGTGAGGCAGTAGAGAAGAATTTGATGTTTAATGCTTTAATCATAAAGTTGAAGGCCTCCACTGATCCATATTACTGATGGCTGCAGGAGAGCTCGCACCACATACGGGTGAAGCAGAAAAGTTAAGAGAAAGGGAACTTCAAGGAAACAGAACTGAAAGGCACAGTGAGCCTTGTACTTCCAAACATTGTGTTAGACTCCTTCTGGCAAGCGTCCCTTTTCATAGATCATTGCAGAATTTGTTACTTATTTCTACAAATTTAGAAAGAAAATATCTCATAGGCCTGCTGCGATCAGTAATGTGCCAAAGCAAGTAAACACCACATTTGTTAATGTTTCCAGATATCTTTCCATCCCATTGAACCATTCCATTGGTTCAATCTGTAGAACAAGAATGTAAATAATGTAGATTACTTATTTCATTTAAAAAAAAAAAAAAAAAGAAAAAAAGGGCCTCTCAATTTTGCAGCGCTGCATCCCACAGTCTCCACAGCCAGCCCTGGGATGTGGGGAATAATGCAACCTTCAGTCCTGCTTTAGCAAAACAGATGAAGTTCTCACTTGTTCTTCTCTTTCTGGTGTTTTTGGAAAATACAGAAAGGAAAAAATTGTCAGACAAAAATAGTCTATGTGTCACTTCAAGCCAATCACCAGAGACCTGGACTCAGAGCCCATTGAAGTCAGTGGAAAGATTCCTCCCGACTTCCACAGGGTTTGGCTCAGACTCACACGAATGCGCTTCTTGCAGGTGTAGGTTTACATGTTTCTTTTTAGACTGTGTGAACAAAGACTGCCCTCAAGAACCACCTTAACCACAGCTGCATTTGTCTCTAACAAGGAGCTTCCACCCTGCCTTCAGCAATGTTCCTGGTCCAGGGCCAAATCTCCAAGCCAGCACATCCCTCTGTCTTCTCCAAACCTGTCACTTTTGCAGGGCCCACATTTCTAAGTGTCCAGTCACACAGAGCTGGCCTGTCTCTCCTCTGCATTTCTTTTGCCCACATGGCTCACACCACTGCCACCCAAGCGCCTGCAGAACCATCCAAGATTACCCAGGAACTGCAAAATTAACATTCCAAATTAATATTCCTCTGAGGAGATATGCCTGTTCTCTGCTGCTGGATTGCAGGACGGGGACATGGTGACATCCAGCCACACACGTATATATATCCACATGGTGACATCCACACAAACACACACATATATATATGAACATTTCTTTCATTTTCATTTTATCTTTTTAGATAGTCCCAGGCAAACTGTCTTCTGAATATTTCACTTCATATTCCAGAATACTGAGTGAGGAACTGGGGATTTTTAATCCAACTTGAGGTAAAAAATCAAATTATTTTCATTTCTTAGAGTATTTCAGTTGGATCTTAAATCCAGGTGTATCAGGCTCAGTGCCTTGAAGGCTCCACCAGGTAACACAGGGATCACTCACAACCAAGACCTAAGATCACCTTCTGTGTTTTGTGTAGAAGGAAGAGGTGCAAACTAAAGTTCTGCAAACCAAACAGAAAGCGAAATCAATGTGAACTCTGCTTAAATAGGTCACTTATCTGCTTGGGTTTTCCCCTCTACCCTTCTGCTCCCCAAATACTCTTTGAACATTAAGAGC
Organism: Empidonax traillii; assembly: GCF_003031625.1. Classification (NCBI taxonomy): domain Eukaryota; kingdom Metazoa; phylum Chordata; class Aves; order Passeriformes; family Tyrannidae; genus Empidonax; species Empidonax traillii. The sequence goes on from NW_020955215.1 coordinate 908,708, forward strand.
TCTTCAAGTCACCAAAGGACAATTACACACTCCACTGAGCACAAAAACAAAACTTGCATAATACAGTGTTGAACTTAGAGGGTTAAAGGACGCCCCCGGGAGCAGCAGCAGTGACAAATAAGCATGCTGAATGTTCCTTCACCTTTCTGACTGCTCATTAAGCTTTGGCACAGTTCCATATATGAACTCACTGCACCAGAACGGTCTTAACTCCCCACTGGTGGGTTTGTATGTACAATACAAACAGGTCCTGAGATGGGCAAGCACAGGGAATTCAAATGTGTCAAAGGTAAGCCAGGCTCTGAGATCCACTGCACTGCAGAAGGTGATCTGGGGCCCGTCACAAGCTGGAAATGAATATGGAATGTGCCAGGGACAACCCATGCAAGAATTTATTCACTTTGACAAAAATGAAACTACAGCCATCTCTAACTCTTGAGCACAGGATGCGGAATCAGGAGAGACTGGCTTTCTGCCTGGTTCTGCTGCTTACTCCCACAGTGCTACTGTGCCCCCTTTCAGCTCTGCACCTTTCCCTGTGTCTCAGTTTCCCCATGGCCATCGCGCAGGTCTGTACGTCAAAGCTGCTGTGTGGATTTTTTAAAGACAGCAAGCCAAAAGAGGGAAGGAGGGGATGGGAAGGCAAATGCCTCCAGTATTAGTCAGCCCTTACTTTGGCTGAGTAAGTAGCACAGAGAGGTGGAAGTAAAAGGAACCACGAGGGCTGGAAGCACTGGGTTTCAGACAAGTCCACTATGACAACGATGCCCCTTTAACAGAGGGGACGGTTCAAATCAGCAGCCCTAAGCTTGGTCCTCCTGGGCTTTGCTCGCTGCCAGCAGTGCTCAATGTGCTGCTTTGTCTTTCAGAAAGAACATGTAATTGCTATCGCTCATTATTTACAGATGTGCAGATATCTGAATCTACCCAGCGACCAGACTGAGCTGCCGGCCAGAGCCAAGGACTGAGGTTCACAAGAGGCTTAGGAAGACTATCCTGAGAGATGAGAATTGGGTTTCTGCTGTTCAATTCAAGCCATTCGCCCCTTGAAAACACCTGCTGGTTTTTTCCCTCATACTTACAGGGAAGCAAAAGACAATTTCATGCTGTTCCTTATCTGCTTCCTTTGTATCCTTCCATCAGTTCCCACCAGTGGCTTCCCTACCAGGTGTCACATCTGGAGGGATGCAAAACTGACAGGCAGAAAGATGCCTGCACATCCATCTCAGATTAACCCCTTCCATGCTTTTCCCTGTGTAAATGTGGGTTCACTCACAGTGTCACTGGTAGGAAAATAAATGGAGACTATGGAAGTTCTCCTCCAGCTTGGGACAGTATCAATTGATATGATCCTGGCCCTGCCAAAGCTAACATCAAATGTGTTGACTTTAACACTCTTGCAAAATTATAACAACACAATGCTGTGACATTCCCCAGAGTGATTCTCTTCAAAACAAGACAGTGGAACAATGCAGAGATGAAATGTCCATCTCCACAGGAGCTCACCAAATGTGCGTGGGAGGAAGGAAGCAGAAGCCCAGCAGATCACAAACCACACTGAGAGGAGCTGAATCAAGGTGAGCATTTCACTTCTACTTTGAAGGATTAAAGTCTTTAGAGGACAGACTGATAATCTTGCAGCATTGCTCTATCAAAGCATTTTCCTGGGAAGGGGGTGTGGGATCACTACACACAAGGACAAATAATTTCCTAGTGAAGACTGAACCATTTGATGGCAAAGTAACCCAGTGCAAGTCCCAGAATGCTGGCAGTGGATGGCAGGGACCAGTCATACATGATGGATGGCATTTACAAATCACTAAGGTTAAAAACTCCTGATAAAAAACCCCACAAGCTAAGAAATTTGGGGCACCTCCAAATTGTTATGCATTTATCTAGCACTTGTCAGTTGAGACTCCTGCTTTACCTGTGAACACCTAAAGAGAAAGAAGTAAAGTGACTTCCAGGGGATCTCTGGAAACAATAGTGACTTGAATACTAAAAAAATTCCCAGCTCTTGGGTAATGCCCCAATGACTGACCACTTTCTTAAATACAAGGCAGCTAAGATACTGGCTAAGCTACAATGGTGTGGGGTAGAAGATAACAGGATTTACAGGGTTAGGTTTAACAGGGTTGAAGGTTAACAGGATTTTAAGGTTAGAATTTAAAATAACCCAGGGAAAAAAAATGGAAATCCACAGTTACAAAGAACTGTCTGTATTATTCATTTCTTTCTCCCTGACTCTGCACAGACTGTAAATCAACCCAGATCAGGAGATGTCACCAGCCAGTTCTATCCTCTCCAGCCCAGAGCACTGGGCTGGCAGACAGGATACACAGGGGTTTTATTTTCAGGGCTCTGACACTGAGCTGTTATGTGACACCTGGAAAGTCACACTACATTTCTGCTTCTTCTCCCACCAAATGTTGGTTTAGGTTATGATTATTACTATTATTTCTGCCCCTGCTGCTATAGGCACTACCACAGGAATCCCCTGCAGATACCAGGGTCTCATTGTGCAAATCACCATCTGCACACAATTCTGTAAAAGCACTCTTCTCCCAGGAGAAATTTATGCCCTAAACCAAAGGAAAACAGGTGGAAACAGGCAGAAGGCAGAGTGCTGGCATGGGGGAAAGAGGGCACTGAGGGAGCCCCCTCACCCCGGGCTCATGGAGTGTCCTGGCTCAAAGGTCTTTTTGGGATTACTAATCATCACCATGGTATCAGCAATACACAGTTTATATGCACAAAGCTCCTGTGGTGCACAAGGGGATTAAAACACAGGCAAACAGATCCTCAATACCCAGAAGAAAATCTTCAATTCACGCCTTTAGCCTTTCCTAACAACTGCGCTTTTGCGTATTTGAGCCGCTCTCCGAATATTGCTGCTTACAAGTATTTGACACAAAGTCATGCCAAGGAGCACTTTTGCTTGCTTTTGTTTTTCCATGGATGCAGAACCCTGCCTAAAAAAAATAAATAAATAAATAAATAAATAAAAAAAATCACCAGCTAGAAACACTGGACTGCCATGGTTGCATGGTCTGGGTTTTTCTTTCAGCATCACGAGATTTCAGGTGGGTGTGCTTTATTGTGGGGCTATGCCTGGTATGGACTGGAATTGATTATAGGTTTTCTTGCACTTCTATCTTCATTAGTTCTACATCACAGGGAATGGGGAATGCATGCATTGCCAACCCAAGAAAATTAAGATGTGACATTGTTTTTCAAGGACATATGCTTGGGGCATATGTTTTTTCCCTACTTCTCCTCTATTAATGTATAAATCCCAAATGGAGCTACCAAGAAAAATAAAGGGGAAAATCCTGACCCAGTTTAAGGTTGTGTGGGGTTTTTTTTCTTTCATTCTTTTGCTTCTCAAGGCCAACGACAGAACAGAGGCCACAAGCAGAGCTGCCAAAACACAAATGCATGTTGGACGCTTTTGTCTAAAGACACTATGAAGTGCTAAAATATTAAATATGTCAACCAGAAAGGTTTCCTCTGGTCTTTGGAGGAGTTCTGCAAAATGGTAATAAAAATGTAAAAGAAGAATGCTGAATAATCAAATGTGGTTTCTTTTTTTAAATGTAAATAGTAAAGGCTGAGTGTCAGTGAATTGAGGCTGAGTCCTGGATACTTCAGGCTTAAGAGCAGACACAGCACAAGGATCTTCAGCCCCATTCCTTTTGTTGTGCTGGAGGGATCATTTCTGGGATAAGAGACTAGCAAATATCCCAAATTGTGAGCATCAGGACCGAAAACAATGCATCAGAGAGTTTTTTGCATCATCCAATGTAGGCTCTGAAACTCAGAATAAGCTTGGCTTTTCAGTTCCCTTGCCCAGCTCTGAGTTGTTCAGAACCAGACTTTAGACTTGACGCTGTTTTCCAGTCCTAATGATCTGCTCAGATCCTGACTTCTCCAACAGGACTGCCAGTAAGGAGATGATGCAGAGAAGAGGATATTTGAAAAAGCAAATGACTCGCCTCAAGTGAACTCAGCAGTGACCCCCAAATTCAACCCCAAAGGTCAGTAAACAGCCACTGAGGGGCAGCGACAAACATTGCATGCGAGTTCGAGGACAAGCTGGGACATAAAGTCCATTCTCCCTCCCCAAGTGTGCCGTGCTGTTTATCATCACTGCTGCTGTTTAGTCGTTCAGCTCACACTTCCCCACTCCGTCACACAGCCCAAGTGACAGGGCACTCCAAGACACCAAGGGCTGGGGTTGTAACAGAAACCCTAAACTGTGTTGGTGGCACTTGCTTTTTTATTATTATTATTATTTTTGTCTGCAAGTAAATACCAAGTAATTATGGTGTTCTGAAGTGACCTTATGGAGCATATGCTCGAGTCCATGGACCTCAGCCAAAGCTACTATTGTGGATTTCATGCCAAGGCTTGGGAGAACCCTGGCTCCCTCCCATTGTTTTCTTTGGCCGGGCTCTATGAATTCTCAGCCTGGCAAGAAAGCCCCATTTTAAAAGTACTGGCAAACATCGTGCAGTTTGTCACACCACGGCTTATGATTTAGGACCTTGATTTAGGCTCAACACTGGGCTCTTTTGTTTCGCTGTGTTGGTACATCGTTCGCAACTTTGTGTTAGTTAATAAACGTCAGCCGGCTCGGAGCGTGGCACGTCCAGTGTTGCGGAGAGGATTTTCCCTTGAATATACAATCCATAGTGGGAATGACTGGGGGAAATTGAAGCAGCTCTATCCATCAGCCGGAGGCTTAAGCTCGTGTAAACAGGGCTTTCTAATACAATGGATGCTTCAGTGATAAAACGATATTGCTGCATACCTGGGTAAACTCAGAGCTGAGGGATAAAGATTTGCACTTCTTTTTTTCTTTTTTTTTTTTCCTTTTTTTTTGTTTAGTAAACTCATTTTTATTTGTGACTCGACCTCAGAAATAGAGGTGAAATTCGAAGGGATTAAAAAAAAAAGCAAAACCACCTCTCTGGCTCCACAAATCCTTCTTACAGGTCCCTCAGGCTTTGCCGGTACACAGTTATAAGCAAAAAATGACTCTGCAAAAAACAGCCCTTTGGTAAAATCCAGTTCTTGCACAGTTTGTGTATTTTGGAAGTCATTTTTGAGCATTTTACTGGCTAAGGATACCAAAAACCAGACGCTGAGATTCAGACTCCTCCAAATCCTCTGTGCATGGGGAGGAGGGGGAAAAGGGCAGGCTGAATATTTAAAATCAAACTAGTGTGAAGGAGAAAAGTCTTCTTTTAGAAATAGAGTCAAATAGCTCAAAATCTCTGTACCTTTGTGACTGGCACTGCTGAAACTCAAAATTAAAAAATAGCCCTCTGTGCTGCTCATTGATTGGAATTAATAAACTATCAAGCTTCTCCCTGAAAAAACTCTCACTTTTTTCACTGTCAAACTAATCAAGAGTAATAGAATACAATTAGTAAATCCTGGGTAAAAATGTAAATGAGCCAGTAAACCAGCTAATTAATAACCATACTGGATCATATCACCAGTGACTGAGTTGGCAAATAACAAGAGAGGCGAAGGTTAGGCTCAGGTCAGTTCCCATTAATACAGAGTCTAGAAAATCAAGGGTTTGATTGGTGCTACCCCTTGGCCCTGTGGCCAGTACAGATTCCTCTGGGGTCCAAATAAGCAAGGAAATGTTTAATTTCCTCCCTGTATAGTCCAGAGTGCCCACCTGGAAGACTTGGTACTTCCAGTTTTCTCACTAGAGAGCTTTGTTTGTTGTATTTTATAGTCTCTGTATGATTCGAAGGAAGACTCAGGATTTGGGCTAGGAAATGAAAAGTAGGGCCACTCTAATATATATGTCTGTGCAAAAGGCTATGATCTTCCAACCCTTACTGTCTCTTTAACAGTTTAAAAGCATAAGTGAAGAATATCAGAGGAACTGCTTGCCAGTGCCCTTTCTACATTGATAAAAGAGGGAGTGAAAGGGGGAATGTTACTTCATGACAAGAGGCAAGCATGACATGATCCACTCTCTGGAGCCTTTATGGTGCCAAAGTCTGGTGATGTCCCCTCTAGTCTGTATCTCAGCCCAACAGGCTTCTCTGGGCTTCTGGCTGATTAGTTTAACCCAGCACAGACATGTTTTTCTCCTTTTATACACCTTGTCTGAGAAAGTACAAAAGTCATCCTTGGTTTGTGGTATAACACTGGAAGTATGGAGGTATGACCATATCCTGCTAATACCTAATCATGGCTACAATTCCATCTTGATCCAGTCTCTGGCACTTATCCAGAGCATTTCAAACCAAACCAAAGCCAATTCTGACCAACATGTAGCAACCTGGATCCTGAACAGCTTGGAAACTCCCTCTCGTTACAATGGTGGGTTTTTTTCAATGTCTGACAGAACAGCCACAAGCATTGCAGGGTCCAAAAAAGCATGGGATAAACCAGAGCCAACTGCATAGGAGGTATCTCCACACCCATCTGGGGTGGGCTGTGGAGGGATCCCATGTGGCTCAGTCTCAATTTATTCATGGACACAACTTACGACCTGATGAGCTGCTGCGGTTTCTCACTCAGCCTCAAACGCTCTCACAGCTTTGCTGAAAATACACCTTAAGGTTCCTTTGCAACCAACTGGAAGTTGATAAAATAAGGGCTCTTGGATTAACAAGGTAAAGGGTCAAGCCCCAGGCACAGGACCCAGAGTCAGAGGCATCTCACAGCTCGTTGGTACAAATCCCATTTAAGGTAAAGAAAACTAAGATGTGTGCACACAAGCCCACTCCTGTGTCTGTGTACACTTCACACCAGCCTCTGTGATTTCTGGTCCCAAGATCATACACAAACAGGAAAGAGACAATTTTGTGCTTCAGGTGTGACTGAAATCTCACTCAACTCACTATGCTCATGAGAATTCAAGGCTGGACCTCACTGAACAGCTGACCTGACTTCAGTCTTGCCACATGAGGCCAAATCCTAACCGAAACCACCTGTGGTATTTCAATAACATTAAATCCAAGCTGAATTCAGCTTTGTACCTGACTCACATCCAGCATCAATTTCCTTGGCCCACTTCTAGTCTCCTGCTGTCAGCACTCCAGGGCTGAGAATCATGGAAGAACAAGCTGCATTCTGTTAAACCTCATGGCCAGTGCTGCCAGCTGAAGTGTTATCCCTGCAACCCATACTGGGGGATGGGGTATGAAACAGAACAATTTTCCAAATCTGATGCAAGGTTTCAGTTATTCAGTTTGCAGTTTTGACTACAAGAGGGTTTAGCCAGCTCTGACAACATATGGATGTGGTCCATGGCACTAGCTGTTTCCTATAGGATCTGGAAAGGTCTGAGGCATGACTCTGTCTTACTGCAGCACTTGGAATTTGCTGTGATGCACAGGAGGAGGAATTCCTGGGAAAGGCCAAGGCCTCTCCAAGGATGATCCCAGATGCTCCTTTCGTAGCACACCAGGTCCAGAGTGCAAGATTCCAAGGTCTGTTTGTTTAGCCAGCATCTGGCTGGCTGCAAGACATACCACTGCTAGTGACCAAATAGGAAAACTCATTTATTGCTATCTCTTTTGGCCTTATTTATAGAACTATTGTTAATATCTCAGCTGCTCTGTACTGGACAGCAGCAGACCTTATGCTATGAGCATGTCAGACACACACTTCACGTACCTGCACAGAGGGGAGGATGTGTTGGGTCATTTCAATCACAGTATAGAACTGAATCCCCACCAGGCCATACTGATTATGGAATTTAGGCAGTAAACAGCCCACTGATTCACTGTTTCAAATACATAATCTTTTCAACCCCGTCTTCCCCAGGTCCTGCAAAGCCTGCAGATTTCTTGAGGAAAAATGACATCTAAAATGTTTTTGCATCTCCAGACTTCAGTTCTCCAGCAGCACCACATCCTGGCCCTTGCCAAAACCATGAGGGAAAGGTGATGCTCGTGACCAAAAAATGAGAATGTGGGGTGTGTATTGCAGGTTCATCTCACCAACACAGGTATAAACAAGCAGAAATGCAAACATTAGGCAGAATTGTTTATGATATGAACAGTTGCCTGGCATCTACCATTTTATCACCCATTTCTGTTAAAAGACGTATCCTCATCTCTATTTGCCACCAGCAGTGAGGAAGTTGCTTCAATTAGTTGTATATATATGACAATTAACGTAACTTAGTTATGCTCACGTGCCAAAATGAGGGAGGGCCACCAGAGGTTCTGAGGACAGGACAGCAATTTCATCCTTGTACAGGAAAGATTCACTGAAATGAAGATAGCAAGACCAAGAAGATGAACAGAAGACAAAAGAAGCACATGTTGCTTTTCCCCCTCAAGGGCCTGATACCACAACCATTAAATCAGTATCAAAGCTTCCACTGCATTTAGAAGAGAATTTAAATATTTCTGGAAAGAAACATATTCTGTACAAAATGTCATTTCTGTTGAAAGAATATTTGGACAAGAAAACAGTAACAGTTATTATTGGCAATATCACAGAAATAAGGCCCCAGCTGTCCTTTCTTAGAAGGGTTAAACTTCTCCTATTATGAAATGGGAAAACAATCTCTGTAGGGAAAAATTTTCCAGCCAATGCCCATCCAAAACTGCAGGTCATCAGCAAATATATCCAAATACACAATAAGGTCATACGAAGAAATTCGGAGAACAGCCCTCTTTTTCTAGAATATTAAGTACTGGAACAAATAACAGCAACATCCTTACGAGTTGTTCACATTTTTCCCAGCACAGCTCTTCATGCTGAGGGTTGCATTCTTTTTCCTATCACACTGTATGGATTTTTCTCTCTCATCATCTGTCTCCCCTCCATTCCAAGTAAAGCAAGGAATATGTGTTCTTCTGGAGTCACCTATTAGACTGCAGGTCCCTGGAGCCTGCAGACACAGTTATCCCAGCTAGAAGCCTTTTTTGTTTGTTTGGGGTCTTTTAAAATGAAAGGGAATACTTAAATAACCCCTTCCTCATTCCTCTTCTTGGTTTCCTACAACCCTCACGCCACCCAGTCCCATCTCCTCACTACTTCTACCTTGCCTTTTTTTGTTGTTGTTGTTGTGGCAGAAGTGGCTTTATCTGTAACAATAATCCTTACCAAGGAAGCCTGTTGACACAGGTCTGACCACAAGTCTATCATACCAGCCTTTAGAGGGGAACACACAAGTTAGATCAGTTCAGAGATCAGAGCTCCTTCCCCCACCATTCTAGTCAAAGCCAGAAAATTTGCATTTGCATCAGAAAATATGCATCTTGTCCATATAGTCCATATTTATATATAGTCCATATTTATATATAAAAACAGTCCAGTCAGTTCTTACAGGTATAGCCTAAATGTATCTTAATGATTCATTTGAAAAACCTCACTGCCTTTCAGATCATTCTCAGAACATTTCTTGCCCCAAGATCTTCAACAATGACTATTATAATTTCTTAACCAACCCTAATCCCCCACTTCTCTTTATAATGTATAATTATTTCTCATTCTGCAGCATTACCTTGATGTTATTTTTTTAATAAATCCCTTTCAGTGTTGGCACATGTGACCCAGTTCAGGAGGGTGATGCTTCAGCCACTAACGCTCACAGGTTTGGGGCAAGTTGGAACCTCCCCCAGGGACGAACTCTTTGGAGATATACACACATGGAAAAGAGATTTAAAAATTAAAACCGTGGCAGTGACTAATACACAAATAGTGTCTCCAGGTTGGGACCTTGCAGATGGGGCAGCCCACAATACTGCAAGCCTTCTTTTCACAATAATAATTTTAGGCAGAGGGGTCCTAATAGATTCACAGGCTTTTAACAAATGTTCTACATGCTATTGTGGCAAGATAAGGTAAAAAAAGGAACTTCAAAACTTTGTATGCCCAGAATTTCTTGGTTGTACTTCTCTAATCCTCCCAGAAGTGGTATAATCCTCCCAGAACCTAATGAACTAAGGTCTGTGTGCTCAGTCCAAACATTATTAATGATGGGGGTTCGAAAGAATTTCTTCTTTTCTTTCTTCTCTTAGTTTCCACATTTTGGACAACTTTTCAACAAAAAAGATCAAGCACTATCTGCTTTCAAAGTGCCCCTAATTCGGTAATTACTGGGAGCATAAAACACACAAATTTATTGTAATTGAACCCACCGCAGGCTGAGGCCAGCCAGTGCTCAGAGTTCACTCCACTGGCAGCACAGAGACATCTTGCCCTGTCCAAGTCTTTTTTCTGTAAAGGAGTAAGACATCTCCAGTGTCCATCACGATGGAGTTACACTGCTGACCCCTTCCTGAACAAACTTTGCAAACCACGAGCACCCACATCTGAGCAGAGACTGAGATTAAACGCAGTTGTTTGCAGAACCTTTTCCTGCAGAATTTCTCAAAGTTCTTTTCCAAAAGATCTCCCTCCCATCCCACAGACATCCTGTACTCTGTCAGCAGCTCACCACCCGGCCATATCTCGATCCACGCCAGGGACAGAAGGAACTTTCTGTTCCTTCAGCAGCTCCTGGGAGCCAGAGCTCCTATTGCTCCCCAGCAGTGGCCACAGCCCTGCTCGGACCGGCCATTTCTGGGGTCAACCCTTCAAATCTCAACTGCTCCCCATGCTCTTCATTTACATGTCTGAGTCAAGGCAGATTGTCCAGCCCTTGGTATCCAAGTGCTCTTCTGAGAGCTGCCCAGCACCTGCCCAAGGGGTGTGGAGCTCTGGCACTGTCTGGGGATAGAACAGGGCAAAACCCTTCAGCTGAAGGAAAAAGCACCAGCAAGCGGCAGGCTGGCTGGATGTAAATTAACTCTAGCAAATTGTTTCCATCGAAAAACAAAAGTCCCAAGGAGGGGAAAAAAAAAAAAAAAAAAAAAGAAAGATATTAAAATATTTAGATTTTATAAATCAGTCATATTGGTAATTTTTAATATTTACTTCACTATGTTTTGAAATATTCTAAAGTTTGAAAAAAGTACAGCATCTGAGTTAAGCATTTATTATTTGACCTGAAGCGATTATAATTCAGGAATTACTTTGTTGTTTTTTTTTTTTAATCCTGCCAGCCTAATTCAAAATCAAGACCTTTCTTCTGAATTTTCAGATAAGCTAAGCAAATCTGAAAAATTCATCAGTAGCACAAGCCTAGTTGTGAATTATCTGATATCCTTGCATGAAAGACTTCCTCAATTGTTAGAACATTTTATTTTCACCTCAAAATTTCTGTTCCCAAAAGGAAAGTTGACATTTATAGTTCTTTTATGTCCCCAGAAACCAACCTAAAGCTGTGAAAGCAAGTATCTTCAGGTTAATCCTTCCTATTATATTATCACCATCAGCTCAGATTGTATTGTCAACTTTGCTTGGGCTTAGCTTCAAGACTAATATTAAACTGTGTTGCTGCATAATTCTGTGGCTGTTTCCTTAGTCATTCTGCAAGCTAATAGGTCAACCTTGGCTTTTGGTAAGTCATAAAATGGAAAAAAACTCAGTTATAGGAGCTTTAGAATTCCTACTAGACAGCATGCAGTAATTCTTGTTCCTGAGTCATACTGCAAAAGCTTTTTATAATATCTTTCATTTGCTCTCAGAGCAAGCGATTACACTTCTGTGCTCTTCCCCAGCCATCCAAAAAAGATATTTGAGATTCTCCGTGCCAGGAGGGATGAATGTGCTGCAGGGAGCACTCCCACAGTCAGCACGTGCTGGGACTGCAAATCCTGAAGTGCAGGAGTAAAATTTGCATCAGCATATGCTGTGTCCAGGGCAGGAAATGCCATTACGTGCTTCATTCACTCTGGATGTAGGAATAGATTTTGTTACCTTTTAGGGTAAATATGCAGCTGACATCAGGGATAGGGTTCAAAAAGCATTCCTAAAGCTTCCATGTTCACAGCACAGGCTGCCAGGGGCAAAGAGAACCAACTGCTGTAGCTGCCCAAAGAAGAGGACCCATCCAAGCCGTTTCACTCACAGATACATCCAAAACATACCATGCTGTTCTATTAAAGTTTTGTTTCTAAATGTGACCCAGCTCACAACCAGGAGTACATGCCTTTTCATGGCATCTGGCTGCTACTAAAAAAAGCAACTGGGTGTAGATCTTGAGTATTAGGGGCAGAGGACTGACCTTTTCTCGGGTCATTTTCTGTCCCTTTTCAATGTGAATTGATAGAAAAGAGGAACAAATTTCAAAGACAGTATAAAATGACTTAGCAGAAATCCAGGCCCTTACATGCTGGCAAGATTGGTGGAACACATCCTGTTACTTTGGGAGGCATCAGCACAGCACTGGTCTTTCAGCCTTTCCCTGGTGCCCACCCTGGAAAAGAAAGAGTCACACGAAGGCAGGGAGATGCACTGCTCCCCCACACAGCAAATCTGGCAAACACCTGTCCCGAGGAGGAGGAATCAAAGCAGTGTCTTGCAGAGAAGGAAGATCAGAAGATCCAACATCGCACGTATTGACTGAGCACTATCCAAGTTCCAGACGTGTCCTTGCTCCCTGTTATCCTGCTGTTCATGAATATTTGCAGCAGTGTGTTCCACAGGACAATTGCCATCCTCCTGACCTGCAACTCAGTCTGTGGGTCAGGATGGGAGCTGACAATTGAACCAGTTTGCCCATTATTTAGTATTTCCTATTCTCCTACATAAAAATAAAATAAAAATTAAAAAAAAAAAAAAACTCAGTCATTTTATCTTGGAGCAAAAACAATAACTAGCGAATTTGCAAGGGGACAACTCATGAACAATTCCAGAGCTGAAACCTGTTTTTATCAACCATCTGTCTAATAACAGCTCCATAACATTCAAAGGGAAAACATGTAAAATCTGTGTCCCTATTCTGGCACCTCAGTAAAACAACTTGGTTTTTAGAACCACCCAGTATCCAACAGTCCTCATGGAAGTCAACATGGAGATAAGCAGCACTGGAATAATCAAAAGAAAGAGATGATCTTTGCTATATCTGCCTTCACCAAGCTGGACACTGATGTGCTTTCTCACATCCACACCACAGGAAAGGCAGAGCCAGCAGGAGGGAAACAGCCAGGACACAGCATCCTAAAAAAAACCCCAAAAAATCCCTCAAGATTACTCTGATGTATTCCTGGGGGCAAAGATGGATGCAGAGACAAGGTGTGCATAAAACTTCCTCATTACCCCAGAGCTGGGGTTTATTATCAGCTTTGTATATCTGTATTGCTCCAAAGTTTGCCTTTAACAGACATATTTCTAGTAACCACTTCTAAACTAGTAACATTTAAATGCAGGATATGGGCAGCCTGCAGCTACATGTGCTGTAGAAGCTGATCTTGCAAGCCTGAGTCAGAGCAATAACTTCGCTATCAGCTTCTTAATTATGATGGAAATTACTGGAGCAAATTACCATAAAGATTTAGGAACATTCAGTCCATACTGACCATTCCAGGTCTGTTGCAATACATATTTGCTTTTTCTTCATAAATGTTAAAACGTTTTCCTTTTTTTTTTTTTTCTTTTTTTTTTCTTAACAGTTTCCTTATCTTGGGAACATGGAAAGAAACTTCCTTTCACCATGGAAAGGTACCAAGAAGACAGGTGGCTTCATGTGTAAACAATGATAATGGTGAAAGAGGTGATAGAAATTCCACCCTGCACACTTCCAAGTCTAACACACAAGTTCTCCACAGCTTATGAGGTTGTATCAGGCAGAAAGGGGTCACCCACTTCACTAAATCCTGGCTCAAAATCATTACCAGAACTAGAACTCACCTATAGACCTTCCTCCACTCCAATTTTAGAGCAATTACTCCACAAATCCAGGGTTGCATGCTCACTTGGAGCAAAAAAAAAGTGAGAACGACACTAACTGAAGAAACCAGTCTTGCACCAATGTAGCCATTAAAACCATTAAAGCAAAGCCTTACACTGATGTATTTGTTCACAACTGTCAGCTTTTGGGAAAGATAACAGCCTGCATAAAGCACAGCAATTCTCTGGGAAAAAACTAAAGCACTATCAGTTTAACCTGATGTTTTTTTTTCTGCAAATATAGCTTTTAAAGGAGTCTGAGTGTTGAAAATTACCATTTCATTGCTTTCAGAGAACTAACGTTGCAAGATAAGTCAGACCAAATTCAAGGCATTAGTCCATTTTCAGTAGGGAATTCCTTCATGTTGGATTAACCAAGATTTACTTGGTTTGCTTGTGTTCTGTCTGCCCATGTTGTCTTTGTATGAGTTCCAATGAGCTCCACTGGAATCAATGCACTGATAGGGTCATGCCAGGGGAGCCTCATCTGAGATAAACCAGATTACCACTGGCTCTTAGTGGTTCTTAGTGGTGCATTTGAACTGGCGTGTTCTTACATATTTAAGGTTGAGAGAGGGGGGATTTAGGACCAGCAAACTGGCCTTCAGCTTCTCACGTGAACTTGGATGGCGTGATCAGTCACTGTGGTTTATTTTGTCCCAGAAACAAGCACTTCCCCCTGTGCTCTCATACCTCCGTGGATTGGGAACACAGTGTTCCTTCCCATGCTCCGACCAGGAGGACAATGAGGGGCTGGCCCCGAGGGGTGATAATGAAAATGCCTTGGTAATGAACCCATCTGGTGATGTCCTCACTGGCCTGGCGTTCGGTGCCAAGAAGCTCAGCAGGGGTCACCCACTCCTTAGAGCAAACATATGTACAATACGTACGGATTTTACTTTCCCTGCGATTTCCACCCACCCCCCGCTGCTCATGTTTTAAATACTTTCCCTGAAAATACTTCTCTGCAGGAACGGCTGCTCAGCACATCTCCAACTTCGCTGCTGTGCGATCTAGAGGCCTGACCTTTCCAAGGGAAGAGCGTCCCAAATGAAGTCAAGCACTTGGCATGGCAGGTTCCCCACTTCCAAACCCACACAAATGGATGGATATCAAGGCAACCCCTTTGTTTCTAATCTATAAAGGCCAGGATCTGCTTTCTAGCACTGGGCTAGTGCAGGAGCAGGGCAGTGATTGTCCCTCTGTGCTGGGCACCGCTGAGGCACCTCAAGTCCTGTGTCCAGTTCTGAGCCCCTCAATGCAAGAAAGACATTGAGGGTCTCGAGAGTGTCCAGGGAAGGACAACAGAGCTGGGGAAGGGTCTGGAGAGTCAATCCTGTGAGGAGTGACAGAGGGAGCTGGGGGGGCTCAGCCTGGAGAAAAAGGAGACTCAGGGGGGACCTTCTCACCCTCTGCAACTCCCTGACAGGAGGGGGAAGCTCAGGGCGGGGTCGGGCTCTGCTCCCAGGGAACAAGGGACAGGACAAGGGGAAATGGCCACAAGCTGTGCCAGGGGAAGTTCAGGTTGGATATCAGGAGGAGTCCCCATCCCCAGAGGCGTTCAAGGAATGACTGGAGGTGGCACTCTGTGCTCTGGTCTGCTTGACAAAGTGGTGATGGGTCACAAGTTGGACTCAATGATCTTGGAGGTCTTTTCCAACCTTAATGATTCTATCATCACACATAGACAAAGCACTGGCTCCTTGCCACCTCCTAACAGACATCACAACTGGCGATCCACAGAATGGAAGGTGTGGAAGGAAAAGGAGCCCACCACAACCCATGCCAGGTGACAGACACTGAACCAAGCCAACTGCTGGAGGATTCTAAGGAAATGTCCAGCAAATAAAATTAATGGGACAAGCGGCACCTTCAGCCCCACTGGCCCAGAGGTCTCCCAAAGCTCAAAAGTGCCCTCCTCTGGCTGATTCTGACAGACTTGCCCATTATTGCAGGGATAACACTTTCTGTGGGAAGGAATCATTAAAAGTGAGCTGCAAAGAGATCACTGAAGAGCAAATTATTCTTCAGGAGGAGGTTTTTCAAAATGGCATGAGAAGGGCCAGCTGCACCCTGGGTGCCATGTGCCGGAAGCAGCTCAGACCTGCAGGGATCACTTCCCTTTGATGAAGTCCTCAGCCAGGGATTGGGGTTCAGGTCAGGTTATGGTTCTGAAACCTTATGTTTTATGGCTCTCAAAGTACGTATTGAAAAAAAAAAAAAATCAGCTTTCAGAAGTGAGTTCTGAATCACAGAACACAATTTTCTGGCTCACAGATTTCCATACTGCTAAGTCATCTTTGGACTTCTGGCTCCAAGCAGTTGCCTGACATATCCCAGATGACTATTTTAGGAAAAGGCAAATCATACCCTAGAAATGCCTGTTTTCTCTTTGCTGACTGTAACAGCAGTCTAGACAGTGAGCACAGATGGAGATCTCTGTATTTGGTCAGGTGAATCACACCCCCACAGACTCGGGGTTTCAAAATTTTACCCTTCATCCAGGCTCAAAAGTTGCTTTACTGGCTGAAGTTGTTCATTACAGAAACTATTCACAGGTATCTTAGAAATCTCTGACTTATCTATCTGTCACTGCATATGTATTCCACCAAGGTGTGTTACAGCATTCTTTTCTTTTTTCATTTAAATATCATGGGGAAGTTCTCTACTCTCCTCAGAAGATAATCCCATAGACTAGGAAATCTTGGATTTATTCTCTCTCATCCTCCTTTATGGTATATCTTGGGTATTTCCTAGAGGTTATGCGTTTGCATTTAAAGATACTTGACATAACATCGACATTTATGCTTTTATACCTTATAAACTTTTTAATTAAATAAATATATTTGTTTAAATAAATCAATCTAGAGTCTCATTACTCAGTTCAGTCTTGTGCCACATTTTTCAACTAAGCCTCAAGATTAGCTGATTTCAGTAAGGAGTTAATGAGAACTACAACTTACAAGCCACTCTCCATATATTTAAGAATGTTCACAATGGTTTAAGAAAAGAGGAACGAAACCCAGTTTTTCAAATCAATGAAATTAGATGCTTTCACCTTTCAGAAATGAACCAATTCAAGACAATTACCAGGAGACTGCTGCAGTAAGGTGAGGTTCCTGAGGCAGGGCTTCACTGTGGAAAGCCCTAGAACACTCTTGTGGTGCTTCTATAGCACTGTTATGATTTGAAAGAACTTCCTGTATCACAGCAGAGGAGAAGGGGTAAAGCCACCTCTTTCCAAGGTGTATTTTTGCCAGAATGAGTTAAGGCTGAGCTGCCCAAGGCTCCTCTGAATTTAGTCCTATGTCCCTCATCACACATTCGGGATCTGGCTTCCTAAGGTTCCCTCCGGTTTGCATTCAAATCACCGTCCTTCCAGCTAAAAATACCTTCCAAATTACATTGATTACAGATTTTTATTTTTTTTTTTCCCCCCTGATAATTTGCCTCCCCACATGGCAGGGAGTAGCCCTCTTTTCAGTTGGCAGCTCTGGCATAACATGCAAACCACCCAAGATGTTTGCTTCCATTCCCAGCAGCCAGGACAGAGCATATTTGAACTTCTTCGAACATGCCAGGCTTTGGGGTTTCTTGCATGTAACGCTAAGTGAGCTTCCTCTCTTTGATTTCTGCACCAAGTCATGGGTGACAGAAATGCTCTTCATTTTTCACTTACGTAGGTAGCTCCACTCTCAGATGTAATTGCATGAGTCTGCTTGGCCGACTCAGACAGGCCACTTTGTTCTGCTAACATCTCTGCCCACACCCATCCTCCCGAGTTTGTGACTTGGCCTGGGCTTTTCTAAACAGACTGTTAAGGATTTACTAAATCTAGGCCCTAAAAAAAAAAAAAAAAAAAAAAAAAAAAAGAATATACATGGTATTATAAAAACCAACTGCCTGGCTTTGGTTTTTTCCAGTTTGGTGATATTGGAGCTACATCACCCAGTCTACTGTCCCTGACAGTTTGAAGGCTGTCTGGGTGTAACTGATGCTACAACTTGGCATGGAGTCCCTGTTACCACTGGCTACTGCAGAGGAGGATGAAAGCCAATTATAGTCCAAAAATGTCAAGTCTTCTTGCCTTACCATTAACACTGGAAGCTTTATTATTATGAAACATTTTTAACACAGCACCACCAAAGAGCCAAGGATGGGGCTCACTGGGCACCAGACACCCACAGTGAGGTAAGTCACTTCCTAGCTTGGAATTTTTCAAATAAAAATTTAAAAAGAGGACACAAACAGGGCAGGCAAAGGGTGTGCTGGGTCTGATTCTGAGATTATATGAACTGTTTGAGAACTTTTCTTCTCCCTGTCTCTTGAATAGCTTCTATGGGAGACATCTATGTCTGTACTTCTGATATACTGTAATGGGTAATAATATTTAAAGCACATCTTCAATAGAAGGTAAGAGTGTATTTCTCAGAATTCCTACCAAGAAATAGGGTGATTTGGCTTGGCAGAATGGAGAAAAAAAAAAAGTGAAATATTATGTTAATATCACAAGATCTACCTTTCTTTAAATATACAACATTTCTCATGGTTACAGTTTAACATATAACCATTCTCTTTACAATTCTGCTTTCAATAGTTTCTCAAACTCAGGACCCAGCTCCTTCTATTCCAGTCACTTTCACTGCAGCCAAGTCTACAAAAATATTCTAACACTTCACATTTTCATGATTTCTTTAATCAGAGAACTTTAAAGAGCTCTGCAAACGTTTATTAACACTTGCAACAGTTCCACAGGTCTGTTGTAGGGAGTCCTCATTTTATCCTCAATGTACAGAAAGAGTAACTAAGGTAACAGCAGGCAGAAAGTATTTGACTTCCCACTTCCAAGCTGTAGCGTGTTAACTATTAGATAATTCTTCTTCTACTGAGAACAGCTTAATGCTGTAATGTACAAATATTGACTATTTGTGCTCAAGTGCCACTCTCAAAAATCTCCTTCAGAGGTAGCTGCATCGAGCTAGTTTCATGCAGAAAGTATGGTCTATTTGCAAAGTTTGTACAGGGATTTTGTCTGCCAGACTGTGGAAGCCCAGGTTGAAAGCATCAGTTCAGACCTTGTAGGACAGCAGAGTAGTGGAAGATCCCCCTCACTAAAAACCAGGGGCCCCATAATCCACAGTCCCCTTGAGTTATAACTGTGGACCAAGGCATGGAGAGGTGTCACCTGGGTCACTGTCCCCCTCTCCACTGTCACCAAACACCCACAGCAAGTCCTTTTCTCAGCAGAAGGTGGCCAGGGTGGCAGCTCCAGCCTCACCCCACTGTCAGTCTCTGCTCTCTCTGCCACATTTGGGAGCACATTTTTCTGACAATGGAGTGAGCTGCAACAAAACAAACTGTGCAACTTTTCCAGGCTGGAAAAACATCCTGAACCATTGCCTCCCTTCCACCCCATTACTAATCACTGTAAACAGCTGTTCCCTCTTTTTCTTTATCCCTTTTTTTTTTTTTTCATTACTGTTTAATACCACTCTAATCAACTGTTTCTGGCAAAGACAGAATAGGAGAAAGAAAATCATATTTCCCACCTCCCACAGCTGAAAAAGGTAAAGGTAGCTTGATATGATTCTTCAACTCCCTAGAAATTGAATTGAAACACCATAAACTCATTTCATGATCTGCAACATTCAAACTGCCTGGTATTCAAATTCACACCAGTGAATTTGAAACCAACTATTTTCCACTTTCCGTCCTCTGACCCATCCAGGTCTCTTGAACAACAGTAATGAAGTAACAGGCTCAGATTTTGCCAGTACCTACCGGGGTAGGTCAACCTAGAACAGCTTGAAGCTATTAAAATGGTTCTATATATTCCTGTGAACACATGTATTGTCAAGTCAAAGTGATGAAGTGCCTGGTACAGATAGATTTTGGAAACAGTCAGGAACTGTTTGTTCCCAGCCCTGGAGGAGTTCGGGATCCCTGAGACAGACCCATAGCTGACTAACACCTCTAATGCTCAGGAGAGCCTTTAATCTTCATCTCAGAGGGAGATGAAAGTCCATTTGGGTTATCAGTAAAACCTTCAAAGCTGAAAGTAATGTGACTTAAAAAATAAAAAAAAAAATAAAAAATCACCACACAGATGGCAAAATAAATGCAGAAAGGAAGAGCCAGCTGTGAGTTTGTGTGTACACAGGCCAGCTCTTCAGCTGCTCAGAGTAAGACCAGTTTATACGAACAAAAAGCTTGAGTCTAAGGTTGAGTGGGGTTTTTTTACTCGGATCAAGACTTTGCAGTTATTGGTCGGGGGAAGGAGGTTGTTTGTTTTTGGGGGGGAGGGCTTGGGTTTTTTTTTTCTTGTTTTGTGCGTTTTTTTAAGATTATGATAAAGGGATCTTTTCCCCCTATACCCATTCTTTTCCTCCCCAGATCTGCTCCCATAAAGCTTAATAGGCCCCCACAGAGTCACAGAATGGTTTGGGTTGGAATGGACTTTAGAGATTATCTCATTCCCATCCCCTGCCATGGGCAGGGACACCTTCCACTAGACCAGGTTGCTCCAAGCCCTGTCCAACCTGGCCTTGAACACTTGCAGGGATGGGGCATTCACAACTTCTCTGCATGAATACATCTAACAGTGTAGCACCACTGGTGACAGCTGTGATGAAAAACTTTGCAGAAAAAGCCTATTGCAAGCAAATAACAAATATATTTGAGCAATAAATATAGTCCAGTTCTTAGCTTTGATTAAGCAGGACTCAAATGATTACAGGTTGGTATTAGAACATAAAAACCCTCATGTCACCAAGCCAAAAAGCCTTCCAAATATCACTTCTCCTCCCACCTCCTTCTGGGTTTTGCAGGAATTGTTTCTTGA
Organism: Empidonax traillii; assembly: GCF_003031625.1. Taxonomy (NCBI): domain Eukaryota; kingdom Metazoa; phylum Chordata; class Aves; order Passeriformes; family Tyrannidae; genus Empidonax; species Empidonax traillii. The sequence goes on from NW_020955215.1 coordinate 929,316, forward strand.
TGGTCAACCCTCGATTCCATCTGTTGCATCATGGCAGGCCTTTGCACGTGAGAACAGAAGAGCAGGATTTGTTTCCAAGAAGAAAAAGGAACGTGGCACTTTTTGAGCAACTGGCATAAAAAACTGATTTGAAGAGCAGGCCTTGCAGATAGGGGGCACTCAGAAATTAAAACAGGAGTAGAGCTCCTCAGGGTCTTTTGGTTCTTTGTTTGCTTTTTTGAGTGTTTTTTTTTTGTTGGTTTTTGTTTGTTTGTTTGTTTGTTTTTTTGCACTGAACAAGGAACAGGTGTTCAGCTATTTCATAGCCAGGAGCATCATTCCAGTCAGAGATGCCTCTCCAGCATCAAGGGTTTTCCAGGAACACATTTGCACTCATTAGCAGTTATTGCCACAATGGTACAAGTCAGCACAAGCTTGGGGTGCTGGCACAAATAGGAACTTGGTTCCTGTCCAGGAAAGCACACTAAGTTTGTTTGAATGAGGTAAAGGGAGTTATAGTGGAACAAAGCATCCTCTAGGTACCTTTAGCTAATCATAAAAACAAGGTAGAGGAAAAGGGAAACAAAAGTAATTGTGTGTTGACTTGCATGTCCAAATATCATGATTAAAAACACTGTGCCAGGCCTAAGGCTCACAACTCACACATCTGACTTGCCTATTCAAGTGCTAGGATTATGGATATATACCAGGTACCTCTCAGGAAAATGCACCTAATTAACCTTTAGCATCTGTCTCCTCATTATGTGCTCAGACTTACAGTCCTTGTGCTTGAAAACAATCCTTCCATTTGCGTACCCCACACAACTTCAATATCTAGGCCTGTATTTTCACAGATTTTGACATTTATTTAGTAACTCCATACCTTGTACTCAGCCAGCAGTCCCCTTTTCATAGCTTTCAGGAAGAAATCCATTTTTAATATATATCCAAAGGCATCAGCTTATATCACTCCTCAGACACAGTATCCTATTTTCACTAGGCTCTAACTAATTTTATTTAGGCATTAACTAATTACATTATCAAATCTGATCCCTGACAGTAATTGCTCTCTAACAGCTACTGTCTGCCCCCCCCCTCAGCTCTGCATCTCCTCAGCAGCAGCCTCACGGGAGAGGCTCTGGTCCTGATGGACATCAAAACCAAATCTTTTTTTCCTGCCAAGAGGCAGTTTTTGTCCACATCTGCCAGCTAGAAGCTAGGCCAGGAACTACAGCACAGAGTGACACATCAGAAGCAACCAGACTTTCTGGAACAATTTTCAAAGAAGAGGTTGCAAAGCCTGTGATTTGGACAAATGAATACACACGTTGCTGGTCAAGAGCATTAGCTCCACATTACTCCCATTTTCCATTTCCCTCTTGTCTCTGAAATTCACCTCAGTGATGCAAACAACAGATTCATTTTTCACCTTCATCAACCTTTGGGAAGATAGCTTGCTTTTCACATTTCCTCTGGGACCTCAGGAATCCCAAATCCCGACAGCGTGAAAAGGCAGATTTGTCCCAAAAGCTTGTGTCCCAGAAACCATCTTGTTTGCCAGTCTCCTTGCTGTTGTGATGGCAAATCTAAGGGTCCTGTACGGTCCCTGTGAGAAGCCAGGCAGGGTGTAAAGAAGTGCCCCTGCTCTGAACTGCATTTTTTGATCACCCAGGAGGCACAGAATAGCCCTAAATGCAAACAGGGCTAAGGATTTGTGGGGACCACGAAGACAGGAAGGAAATCTCTCTCAGGAGCTCAAGAGCTTCCTGCAAAGACCACGAGCTGTGATGAGGGAAGAGCAGCGAGACATCCATGCCATAATTTGGCAAAACACTGAGTCTGGTTGGTATCCTGACTAAAAACGCCGCAGGGATTGCGCTGGGCAAAACGCAGCACAGGTATAAGCTCTGTCGGTTCAAATTGGTTCAAAACATTTCAACATATCCACTTTGTACTAGCAGGCTTTGTGCCAGATCAAATACCACCTGCCTGCACCACTCTAACTTCAAGCTGGATCAAGTATTCTCCATCCTCCAGCTACCAGCATAAAGCTGAAATAGGCAAAACAGAGAATCACTGAATCATTTAGGTTGAAAAAGTCCTCTGAAATCAAGCCCAACCTGTGACTGATCATCACCTTGTCAACCAGACCAGAGCTCTGAGTGCCACATCCAGCCATTTTTAACTCTGGTATGGATTCTGCAGGAAGACAACTGCTCTTCCAGCCCTGACCTACATCAAGTTGCTACTCCTGGATGCACAGGTCTGATGCTGTACAACCACAACTTGAAGGTATACAGCCTCTTTTCCAGAAAAAAATAAAGTTTGAGAAGTTCCTACTTTCTTGCCTGACCAAAGTCTCCTGTTCCCTTCCCTACACCTTGATTCACCTCCTGTTTTCATGTGCTGATGCAACTGGTTGCGGGGCTCTGCGATAAACTGGGTCAGAGAAACTTCCAAGTAGCAGTCAGGTTGGTGGTTTTTTTAATTTTGGATGATTTCATGTCTCCACAAAGAGCTGCCTCAGCACAACTGAGGGGCAATGAACTGCGTGGGACAGTGCCAAGAGCAAGTGGCCAAATGTGGGGGCAAAACTAAATTGCCTCTGCTGCTGGGGAAAAAAAAAAACATTCACTTAACTGCTCCGGAGTAAGTTGGCTGCCAAACTCTGGAGCAAGCGATCAGCATAACATTTGCATTTGAATTGAGAGAAAAATCCCCAAAGAGCATGCCTAGGCAGGGGGCTAGTCTGGAGTTGGTCAGAGGTGGGATGGAAGGAGGGCATTCTTCATGAAAATTGGGTAAACAGTTCCCCAGGCTGCTACACACTACAAGGATTTTAGGTTGTTTCCAAAACTTCTACCTATCTATCTGTACCTTTGCCTTGAGCCTTAATAAATAAATCTTCCCTTTGCCTCGCAACGAACGCTGTCTTGGGTCATGGGACCAGGCTCTGCGCAATGGAAAAGCTCGTCTAGCTAATTAATTACTGCTCCTGCTTCCCTCAGCATCAGAGAATGAATCCAGGTCCTTTGGCTCCAGCTACACTGTCTAATAGGAAGGCAGTTTTAATTACAGCTGGGCACTGCATCTTCCCTTTACAGTCACTGAGCTCGGTCCACAGCGGGGAATTTTCCCTGTTGCAGCTTGTGGGAAATCCATGGGAGCCACAAGGATGGGCCAGGCTGTGGGAAACCTGGACTCCCACCTCAACTCTGCATCTTGCCCAGGGTGGTAAATACACGTACCTGCTGCCAGCCAAGTCTACTGCTGGATTTTTATTTTCTTGCCTGTTTCAGGGGGAAAAGGGGTGAGGAAGGGGGAGGTGAGGATGGTAGCAGGATTACCACATATAGTCATTAGAATCATTAACCACAGCACTCTAAATGAATCATTAGGCATCACAACAGATCCACACATGCTTCACTTCTTAAAGCTTCCTAACTTGAATCCCTGTTTTCTGTACAAATGCCCAGTGATTCTTTCAAGCTCATTTCCAATGATATTCCTGCAACTCCTTAAAAAAAAAAAAAATTACTAAACAGATGAAGCTCTGCTGAAGGACCAGATCTGTTTATAGAATATACTTTTCTTTCACTAGACCAAATATATTCAGTCCTCTCAAATAAATATGTACATTAAAGTCTCTGTAACTGGCTAAATCAGAAAAAGAACGAAATAGCAAATGGGAAATTATATAACATGGAGCAACTACAATAAGAAAGTGCATTTGAAAATATTATATGCATGTTCTTTGAGGCTAAATCTGAGAGAAATATTTTTAAAATTCAAGTATCGAAGACTGAATAAATGGTTCCATTAGAAATACAACACATATGTGAAGAAAAGTGATTATTTTATTTTTAAAAAAATTAATAAGTCCTCAGCCTGTATTATTACAACCTAAACGTTGTCTTAACCTGGAATATAAGAATCTGAAAGCAAATCTAAGTCAATAAATAAAGCAATAGTGGCTTGTTTGCTTTTATTACCCAAGCTAAACTTAAAAAAAAAAAAAAAAAGTAATAATATAAATCATATTTTTTCAAATTCTATTGTTCTTATTACTCAAGCAGCTATTTCCACAGTCATAGGCTTGCAACAGTACCTGGCAGCAGTTTCAATAAGTTATCTGAGTATTACAAAACAACTTTACAACAGCAGACAAAACCACTCCATTTAGCCCTCCTAAACTGATCCCCTTTTGGCTCCCACTCCCCACCAGCCCCTCTGGAACAGCCCTCCCCATATCACAAGGCTGCTGAGATCAAGCCAGTTGAACTAAAACCCCAGGAAATCACAACAGGATTAAAAAAATCACGAGGACAGAAGCCAACCAGCAGTTTTTCCATGGACATTAATAAAAGCAGGATCAGGCCATAAACACACCACCACGATCTCCCAACCTTCACTCAGGTGTAGGGGGCTGGATTACACCTTCTTGTGTGCTTGCACAGTGCTCAGCAGGCTGAAAGCAGCAAGTAATTATGCAAGTCACAGTTGGCTGCTTTGATTCAGCTCTGTTGCAGGAGCAGACTCAATACTATTTATCATATCTTTCTAATCCTCGAGTTTATTCTGATTTAATAGAGAGAAGGTGGGCAACATTCATCAGCAGAGCCCTGAGTGCACAGGTAAGCCAAGAATAATCACCACAGCTCCGTCAGTCCAGATAATATCATCTTATCTATCAGCTGTCTGCAGTTTATATGAGCTGCTTATCTCAAGGAGCTGTTAGATCTCAACTTCAGTTCAGCCTGTTGTTTGGTCTTGTTTTCTTCTCCATCCATTTGAAGCTCTGCTTACTGTGCTTTTCATTTTGCATAAAAACGCATCGGGGCCTTGAATTTTATCCCTGCTACTGATGCAATATGGTCTTAGCAACAATGAGAACAGTGAGCAAGTCATAAAAATAATAAACCATGCTAGGTCTGGAGGCTATGAAATCAGTTCAAACATACTGCGGGGAGCTGTACTGCCTGCACCGAGACACATGGCTTTCTATGGGCACCAGCCCATTTATGAGTCATGAAACATAATAGAGTATTGTTGAAAGCTTTGGGACCATGAGAAATTATCTACTGCCCGGCATGGGGAATGGTATAAACTGGCAAGGAACTGGAGTTACATTCTTTTACAGAAATGAAATCAGACAGCCTTGGCCTGCTTTCCAGTATACAAAACCACAAATCATGAGGACAACTCCTTAATTAGGAGTAATATTTTTTTAACTTTTTTTTTTTTTAAAGAGTTGCCACTACACTAACCAGCCAGGGAAGCCAACATTTGCTCTTTCCCTCACTGAGTTATAATGGGGCAGAAAACATGGGGAAGACAAAAAGGAGGGGTGAGGCTGTTGTCTCAGCATGAGCTACAAAAGCAAATGCACCAGGTGACATTCCCTCGTGCTGAGGATTTGGCACATGTGTTCAAGTAGAACAAAAGCTATTTGCTTAATATTCTGTTGTGGTAACAATGGGGTGCCATAGGTGTGCATATCTCCACACAGAGGAGAGCTGTCAGAGTGTTCTGCAGGGGAGAGCACAGGGCTGGATATCATTTCTAATCCAAATGCCACATTCCTCCTGGTTCCTGTGCCTTTAGAGCAAAACTGTTAAATGGCCCTCTGACTGAGAAACTAAAGTCCTATTTTTAAATGAATGGTGAGGAGCTTAGGAAATAGCAAAACTGCAGGAATACAGAGCTTAGTGGATAAATACCTGATGGGGAGAGAAAAGCAGACTTTTCAGTCAGAAGCTTCAGTGTTATCCAGTGAATGTACATGGAGCAATGGGCAAACTGAAACACAGGAAGCTTTGTTTAAACACAAGAAAAAGTTGCTTTACTCCTAGGGTGGTTTGAACAAAGGAACAAGTTGCCATCAGACATTGTGGAGTCTCAACCCTTGGGTGGAAGATCCTTGTTAACTTTGGAAATGCTACAAACTCATCCAGTCAGGGAGAAAATAACGTTATGTGTATTCTCTGACGAATTCCAGTAAACTGATATAATCTGGATATTGAGTTTTTATTACATATTAGTGAGCCCAGAAAGGTCATTAAAATCCCAAAGATTAACACCTCTTAGCAAATCAGTTGCTAGCCTGGAATTAAAATACGCTGGTGGAAATTATGGCCTGTGTACCAGTGATGAATGAGCTGAAGAGGACAAAACTGAATGGAGATTCAACTAGGAATCATTCAGTCAACAAATGCAACCACATTTTCTATTGTGTAGCAGTTGCATCATGTTACACGCAGCCAATAATAATAAATCAGGAGCTCACTTCCCTCCTGCCACAGATCATCTGAGATGGGACGAGGAATGGATGGGATCCACTCTCTTCCCTTCCCCAAGGACATCTCGAATTGATCAAAGCATAAACTCTGCCTGAAGCATGTGATATACATTTGAGATTGATGACATATTTTCCAAATTCAAGAAGGTATTAGTGGCCCTTAGAGACCACAGTTGGGCTTCAGTTTTACAAATCCCTATGAGCTGCACAGGTCCAGTATGTCAACTACTCTTCAGAATTGAGCACATGGTTTGTGGAGGCAGTGGGGAGGTACAGCTCTGGAAGATGAGGACAGACATGAGTTTCAAAAGTGACCTGCCTTAATACGAAAAAAAAAAATACATGGATCCATTTCACTTCTCTTATCCAGGTTTCAAATTCAAGTTTCTCAACTACAGCTTCAGCAGAACACTGTTGTTCTGGAAGATCCTCCAGAAGAGAGAATGAAACAACAGCGGGCAGAGCACTTCATTGGGATTCAAAATACACGGGCATGGTTCGTAGCTCAATCCCCAGCTGCCCACGAGTCCCTGAGCAAGCTGATTCAGGCAGCCTGCTGTTTGGTTCATCCTGCAAAGCAGAGGCTGCAGGCTCTGTGCCAAAAAATATCAGGGTAATATGCCTAAAATAGAGAGCAAGGCATTCCAGAGGTCATGGTCCCAGGCAGGCGGGGCAGGAGGGGAGACACAGTCTAGTGCAACACCTACTAACAGTCTAAGGAAAGATGGAAGGGGAACCCCTATGAAAGTTTTCAGCATAGAACTGATCTGAATCAACAAAAAACACCTCTCTGTGAGGACACATAGAATGTTCTGGGAAGGGATTACATATTCCCCATACCTGCTTTGTGCTCAAAGCAGGATGGCTTGTTCCTGAGCTGCAGGAACTTCTGAAGGTGCATTTACAGTGCAACTCAAAGTGCGAGCATTGCTCTTTTAGACATCCTCAGCGTTGTGTCAGCAACCTCATTAGCACAGGAGTAAGGGTGACAGAAGGGGGAATTTCAGCTCAGGCTCATTATGGTTGCCCAAAACTCTGCAAGTGTATTTGGCAACTCAGCATCTGCCAGTGCCATCACTCCTCTGCTGCACGGGGACATGAGGTGGAGCAACACACCTTCAGCTGGACAGCAGACATACCCTGGGAGACAGAATAAGTGCTGTAGACCCGGGAATCAGGCAACTATGAGACACAGAGAGGAGAGTGTGAGTTTGGGGAGGCCTGAGGCAAACACTTTGGATGGGTGAGTGTCTGAGTTTCGCTCCAAGAGTGAGATATCTTTCGTTATATTGGAAACCATCACTACATAAAATTTTATATTCTCCCCACACACATAGAACTGAGAACTCTTGCATATTACTGTTGTTCCTGGATAACCAAAATGTCACCTTCATACCCACTTGTAGGTTGCAGTTCCACCTCATACTCTCTAAAAGTGTAGCTGGCTCATAAAAAAAAATAAAACCCTCAATGTTTGTGACAATCACATCTACTTTAATGTCTTCCAGGTTCTTGGCTGCGATGACACATCTCAATAACACGGCAAAAGAAAATGTCCTCTTTCATACAAACTAGACTTTTGTTTTCCACAAAGCTTTTCCAAGTCCTGGACACACAGTCATACTAAATTCAACCTCTCTGACTTTACCTCTCTGATCCAGCAATAACTGGGAGAGTAGATTAAACCAGAGTTTAAAGCCATGTCACCACCAACCATCTTTGGAGAAAGACACAGAGGATCCAGAAAGGATTTGATCTTTAACCTACCAAGTAGGGTTACGGAAATAAAATCTGAAGTCCTAGAACTTTGTGAATTTGAATAAGTGGTGAGCCTTGGCCAAGGAAAGCAATGAAGGTGAAAGCTGGACTTCAAAACAAATATTTTCCTGCATTCCTAAAAGGCCTTTAGTTTAAAAAAAGCATTTGTAATAAAACCTAAAACAAGTTTTAAAAAATTCAGAAGCCAAGGGCACAAACAAGTTCCAAGACAGTCAGAAGAGCTGTATCATTGCATAAACTGTGGGGAGAAAAAACTCCATTAACTTAATGACATTGGTCAAAAAGTAAAGTATGAAATCAGAGTGGGGTTTGTTTGCTTATTTGTTTTTAAAAGGGCACATACATTCTAAAAGTGGGTTTGGTTGGGGGCCTCTCTTTTTAATGTCTGCCTTCTTTTCCCCTAGCTGTTGTGTGCCACTGACTATTCTGGAACAAAAACTCACCTCCCTGAATTACAGAGCTCTTATAAGTCATGCAATATAGGAAGCAAAAGCTCAGTAATTGTCAATATTACAGAATGTCCACTGAATCAGCCAGTCCATCTGTGAAGTTTTGTTCATTATGTAGATTATACCACTGAAATGTGGGAGAGACATTTCTATTGCAGTCCAGATGAAAGAAGTTAGAAATGTTTTATTTCTCAACTAAAAAATCATATGGAGAGCTTCACAACTTTATAGGGGCTCCTAATATATTTTGCCTTTGTCCTTTTGTGTGCACTTCTTTTCTTCCCCACCCCCTTCGATGTGTAGACTAATTACAGTGATAAAACAACTCATATAAGATGTGACTCACACAGCCCTAAAGAGAACAATACAGCACTACCCTCAGACAGGGAAACAGCCCAGCTCACAGCAGGCAATAACTTCAGGCCTGGGGATCATTCCCACGGATGCTTCGATATCGAGCTTAATTGCAAGGTTAGGTAAGTCTAATTTTAGATTTATTTCCTACCCACACATCCAGGTCCAAACCCATGTTCTTGGAAGCTGCAGATTAAAATGCATTGCTTTGTGCTTTGCATTTGCACATAGAGCACTGGGGAAAAAACAAGCCCTGGTGTTTTCGAGAAAATTCTGGCCCTGGGTGTGGCTGCCCAATGCCTTCTGCATGGAATTTGCCCAGAGATATCAGACAAGATGCAACTCATTCATCTGTTAGAAGAGAACACAGACCATTAGTGCACTGCATATGATTAAGACACAGCAACTTGTCCCTGTTGAAATGAAGATCAAAACGGGCTAACTTACTGAGCAATGAAACTCAACTGCAAGCATTAACAGCAGTACTAAGCAGGTCTCCCAATCTGCTCATCTAAGACATGGTCCTCTCCAGTGTATTATGCCATCTCTCATTTCAGGACCAGCTGGACCACCCAATACCAACTCTAATGATCATTTTGGGGTGCACGAGTACCTCAGACCTTGACAAACTCCTTTTGTGTGTACCCAGTTCCCAGCTTTTGGCTGCTACTCCAGAACTAGCACTGCAGCTTACTTATTCGTGTGGGATGTGCCAAGTGCACCTGCTGATTGCTTTTCTTGATGATAAATCCACAGGGAAGTCTCTTTGTGTGTGATCCTGAAAGGACAAGCACACAATTGTACTGGGGAATAGACGATGAAGAAAAGCAAGAGAGATGGAGTTAATGACGACAGGCTGAGAAAGTTGGGGCTGTTCAGTCTGGAAAAGAGGTGGTTGTGTGGAGACCTCACAGCACCTTCCAGTATCTGACTTCAGCAGTGAAAGAACAAGGGGGAACAGCTTCACACTGAAAGAGGTGAAAATTATAATATTAGGAAGAAATTCTTCCCTGTGAGGGTGGTGAGGCCCTGGCACAGATTGCCCAGAAGCAGTGGCTGCCCCATCCCTGGGAATATTCAAGATCAGGTTGGACAGGGCTTGGAGCAACCTGGTCTAGTGGAAGGTGACCCTGCTCATGGCAAGGAGTTGGAACAAAATGGTTTTTAAGGTCCCTTCCAACTCAAACTATTCTATAAGTCTATATAAGTTTAATATAGTAAAAAGCAAATCACACACAATTACAGACAGTATTCCAAAGCCTCTCTCATGCCCTTTGCTATAGCCATAAGATGACAGCTCACTGCCATTCCCATCCCAGCTGTTGAACCACCCACTTGCTGTCCTTATCTTCTGTGACATGCAGAGCAGATGCCAAAGGCCCCACATCATAAAAGACTTCAACCTATGCATGGCCTGAGCCTTCCCTGCTCAGCTGTCACAGTCAGAGTTCATTGGGAGACAAACTACAGATTTCTTTCCAGAAACGTTGTACTTCGTGCAGTTTCTGAAAGAGCATTCATCACCCTCTCAGGAAGAAGGAACTATGTTAAGACAACAAACCCAACATCTTTGCACATGTGTTTACCTGACTAATGAGAAATGAGGAATGTCTGCCTGCATGCAAAGTCAAATTCCTCCAGAGATCAAGTATGCTTAGATCTGGCCATGAGAGTAACTAATAATATGCAAGTGTTATGAACTATTTACAGGCTTAACCCAACTGCAGTGAAGTCAATGGTTTAACTCTCCCTCCCTTCAAAGGAAAAGGGATCTGGCCTTGGCACATACTTGAGGCACACCTCACTGCTAGGCTGGCTCATCTCCCTGCCACCAGTTTAGGAGCTGTAGCCTGTACAGAATAAATCCCCAAATTATACCTACTTACCCTTACAGCCAATTCTGATGATTCTCTGCCTTCCCCTTCTCTCTAAATGTCTTTATTTGCAACAGAGATGCTAAATTATATAACTAGATACACATGTAGGCTTCAGGATGAACAGAAGGACAAAATCTTGGATCCTTTCTGGACTAACAGATGAGGTTCTGTCTCAGTCACTTTGCTAACTAGGCAGAAGTCATGCTACAGCCTCCTGTGAGCTCCTGCTCTCCAGACACTGCTGTAAAGAACAGCAAGAAATGCCCCTGCAGCACTGTTCTCTGAGGAGATGCAATTAAGATGCCTTTGCACCTCCACTGCATGCTCACCAGCATGAGCTCTTTCGATACAAGAATGAATTTAATTTGGCAGTCAGAGCACAGGAATGGCATCCAGAGCTCCTGAGCCTTGCCAGCCATTTGTCCCATTTGTTGAACCATCTTGCACAAGCTGCTTAATCCATTTTTTTTTTTCTTCAAGCTGGTTACCTGAAATAGGGCCTGATCCAATCCCCAAAAAGGCAAATGGGAAATTTGCAGCCCACTTCAATGGTACCCATGGGCTCATAGGCCTCTAGGTCTATATTTAGACACTTAAATATAGTAGTCTGGGCTTCAGAGATTACTGAGTGCCCACAGCTGCCACTGATCTCAGAGAGGGGAAAAAGAACAAATCTCTGGTTCAAAGAGTTTCTCAGCTGCAGGCTGGGAAGGTATAATCAGGGGAAATGTCATTGTATTCTTGCTGTGTTGTGGATTTCTCCTTATAAAAATACTGCCAGTTTTTAAAACTGTATTTGCCCTATGTACAGTGCAATTCTACAGACAACTGTAGAATTGTCTGGTTATGTTATGTATTGTATCTGGTTATGTCACTCCTTAAGAGGACACTGGATACAGCAAATTGTCTTTCCAAACGTGTAACACAACACATTTTAATTCTGCCATTTAAGTGAAAAGGGGAAGAGAACAAAAATCTTTCAGAAATAAAATAGTAATACATCTCCCTCCTGAAAGAGCATTTGGAAGTTGATGGATGTGGAAAACCCAACATTTAGCAACTTTTTCCAAACTGTCTCTGTTTTACCCTGTGTCATTTCCATGGCTGTTGCATCCACAACAGCAGTCCCTGGGACATGGCATGGCTCCTGGAAAGAGCTCCTGGGGCCAAAAAACCTAAAGCAGCTCCTGCCTGAGTCTAATGGCTCGGATGGGCAGATTAAATTTCATGCCAACACAGTTATTCTGAGATGGGGGGTAGGAATAATCATGAATGAAACAGTGATTGATGTTCCCTCTTCATTGGACAAGAATTTTGATTGTCAGTTGATCTGTCCCTTGGTGAAACATACCTTGGATATTAGGCCGAGGTGAGGACCTGATTTTTTCATTTACAAATAATAACAAATTACAATATGCATCAGGATCCTTTAGCTTTTCTTGTGCATTTCTCTCTCCCTCAAAAGCCAGGCTAGGGAGAGACATTCATAACCAAAATCCTGAGAAAAAAAAACCCTAGCAGTTCTCAAGGGCAAAGTGAAAGTCTGGACTTGTAAAAATACTTGGGCAACAGTCCAAGCAAACGGCCCAGTCTTTAGAACAACTAAACAAAGGAGAACAGGATCTTGTCCCACATCAGTCTTTAGAGGACAGTGAGAATGTGCAGAACTGTGGTCCCAAAGCATTTAACATCAGTGGGTAGCCTTCTCCAAGAAATGTGGGAGTGCTGCCCGAGAACCCACTGCCAACTTAAAGGAGATGGAAGGAGAAAGATAACCCAGATACAGATCAGTGAATGTCAACTTATTTTTAAACCTGCTCTGCAATAAGTGAAAGCTGAAATGCACCAAGCAGGACTGGGTGGCACTGGGACTTATGTCACTTGGCTGTGACTGACTCAGTGTGTTGCTTCATCCCCTCACACAAGCTAAAAGATACTTCATTAGCAAAAATGTTGAGATCAAGACAGACATAATCAGCACAACCCTCCAAACCCCACCTACACTCAACTACTTCCTTGTGAAGGGATAAAGGCACATTGTTCCACTCCACAAAACCCCACTGGCCATGAGTGACAGATGTTCTAAACCTTGAGCTGCCCAGCAGAGAAGGGCCATACACAGCCAGGTCTGTTAGATTTCTCATTTCCTGGTAACCTGTCTGCTCAAAATACCGAGCCACTCACTTCTTGGGAGTTTATTTTTCCCTCTGGAGAATTATCTGTTTCTGTGAATCCTCTTCATTTTCTGTTCAAGTCCCAGATTGTGCAACTTCCCCAATACACCTCCTTTTATAAACTAGAAAGGACCAAAATTACTGGCAAAAGTGCAGACATTGGTTTCCTCACCTGCCCCTTGTGACCTCTTCAGTTGTTGCTGATGTTGAGCTCTTAGGACTGACTGAATTGATGCTCTTTGCTAAGTGTTTTTATACAGCAAATCATGATAGATCTGTAAAATGTTCATAAGCAGATGACAGGACTGTCAGTGCTGCAGCCAAGCACTGGAAAACACGAGACAATGACTGTACTCAACCACCACCTCGAGTCTTTCCTCACTTCTCCATCTCCCATCTAATCCCTCTGGCAACACCAGCAGTGCCAAGGTCTCAGTGGCCATTCCAAATGGCACATCAGTGCAAACAAAGTATGAAAGGATTTGGTGCTCTTGGAGCATGGGCAATGCTCAGTTCCCCTGGCACCACAAGCTCTCAGGATCCTGGCCAGTCTCCAGCTTTTTCTTCACACACCAGCCTCAGGCACCTTTCTCCACCAGGAGACATTAAGGAAACCTCCCTGTCTGACCACGTGTTCTTCAGCAAGGGTGTAGAGCCAAGGCCCTTTGCAGTGGGTCTGACACAAGTTGGAGGGTCCTGGGCATGTCCTTTTCCCCTACTCTGAGCACCTGACACATCACCTTTCCTGACAAAAGCAAAAGAAACAAAATAAAAAAAAAATACACTTGTTTGAGGAATAGGGGGCTTGGTGAGCAGAGGGTCTCCACAAGGCAAGTGGAAAGTTACTGGGAGCCTTTTCTGTCCCAGCATTACACCACAGAGCAGGACTGCAGTGTCCCAACACTCAGATCTACACTGGTGCCACTGATGTCAGAGCTGGGCTGGCATGTACAAATAAATATGAAGTATTTCGGGGCTGTGTCACAATGGCAGCAGTCTCTTTCCCATATTTATGCCTGAAAAAATGTTGCTCCACAATATCAGAGGGGACTTCTGTGCAATCCAGGAACTGGTGACAAACTCCTTTAATTGCACTCAGAAATATATTTTTAGGGATAAGACCAAGAAGTCAACTCAGCTTCCTTCTTGTTATAAAGCTAAAATAAAAATGTAAAAGTGTCTGATGGGCTGGGAGTGAAGAAAAATGAAGGCGTTGATCAGCTCAACAGCTGGAAAAATGACTACCAGTACAAATAAAATTTTTAAAACCCTGTTAATATTTTAAAGACTGTGTGGCTGGAAAAAAAGCAAATTTTTGTTTGTTTGTTACTCTTAGGAACCTACAGCTGCTGGAGAATCAGGTTTCATTAAAACCTATCTACTGTTTAATGCCACTAAAAGCCTGGAAATTTAACTTCTTAGGTATTTACTTTTAGACTGTTACTCGCTGGAAACCTTTAAAGGAGATGTGACAGCTACAGTGGGGATTTTATTAATTTCAACATCAAGAAGGACTATGGGGAACTTTGTAAAGAGAAAACCACCTTTGTCCTTGACCCCAGAGAGCCTTTTGTTCTCTCACCTACCGACAGGGAAGAGCAGATTACAAGATAAAATATAGGAGACCTGGGAAACTGGGTTATTGCACTTGTTTCAGTTCTGACTGCCCTCATAACACGAGCAAGTATGTCAGATAGGGTTCTTAAATGTGTCTTCTTGTCCTGAATGTCCAACCTAAGGGACAAAGCAAAGCAGGCCTGGTTTTCACAGCTGGCCACCTTTCTTTCACAGCTAAAACCAGGGAAAGCTGCAGATGCTCTCAAGCTCAGCTCAAGGACTCCAGATCAAGCATTTAAGAGAGGAGGTCTACAAAATCAGAGGCCACTTTTGAAAAGGATTTCTATTTCTCAGCAGTTCACTCAGAAGCATATAAAATTTCCAGAGCATTTGTTTTTAGACTTTTAAGTCACCTTAAGCAAAGCTAAATGTCAGTTTTAATAGATTACAAAACCTCCTCTCAATTCCAGTGCCAGCAGTAAGAAAAACTGTGAAGCAAAACTGCTGTTGCCAGCACAACTCATCTTTCATTTCTTCAGAGCAGTGCAGCAAAATTCGAACTTGACTGTTAAATACCGTTTTGGTTTCTTCCTCTAGAAATGATAAACAGCTGATCCATTTGTCTCAAAGTCAATTATAGTAAAAAAAAAAAAAAAGTCACACATACATCCTAGTGATGTTGAACTCCCACTTTCTTCATCTCTTAAAGAAATCAAGGATGATTTCTACAAACAAGTTATACCTTCTCTGTCAAATACCTCAACCTGCAGTTAAGTGCTACCTACAACTTTTCCTGACTAGCTTTTCAGACCAGTCAGAGAATCCGAGCAAAAGAGCCAACAGAAAATAATGGAGGGGTTGTTCCATGTCATTTGTGTATGATTTATATTGATGATGATCACATTAAAGCAAGAAACAAAGCAGATTAATTATTATAAATGCCAGCGCTGCAACCATTGTGCTGCTGTCTGAATGTCACTTTTCTTCACTTTTGAACTGAGTAAATTTCATGAAAATGAATGAAAAAAGATGGAAAACTAATGCCAACCTCACACAAATACTTTCCAGATTCCAGCCTCTGTTTCACATTCTTTTGTCTTTGATCCTCACATGAGTTCAAAAGTACATGTTTATATCAAGGTCATTACAGCTGACTCAATAATTCGGCAAGACAAAATGTTTGAAAGAAAATAAGTGGTTAAAGAAAGTATTGAGGGTTTTGTTATCAATTTATGTCATGCCATAAAGCAGAAAATTACGTTAAATATTGAAAGAAAGGACTTGCATGAGAGATAAACCACAGGCAGCCGAAAGCACTGGGATTCTGGATAACAATTTACAGCAGCAAATACTCTTGAATTGTTTAACTTTTACATGGTTTCAGAGAAGGAGAAAGTCTAACTCTGCAGCAGGCTGACTTTAACCCTAGAAATAACACTTCAAAAGCATGAGGCTCTTTTATCATCCCTCACTTGATGTTTTTGTTCTCTTATTTCTTTTCTATTTGAATTATGAAAAGTTTGGGGGCTCTACGCCCCCTCACATGATCTTTGCAGCCTCTCTCATGGGCCTAGTTCTTCTAGATTTGCGTGAAAAGGAGTTAATAGGTAAAAATGACAAGTGTCCTCTAATAGCTTCCTTTCCACTGGGTTATCACACTCCATGAGTCAGAACACACACAAATTGTCCCCCATGCCTGCTGAGGTTAAAGTGGCCTGCACTTGAAGGCAGCATTAAAACCTAACAAGGAACAGTGACTTTCTAACTTATATTTAGTAACAGTCCTTCTCAGCATCCCTTGCATGACAACAATGACAGGGAGAGCAATAGCAAGAATAATTTAGTGTATATTGTCCTGGAGCAGCAAAACAAGCTGACACTCTCTGCATATTCACCGTGGGGTTCACTATGGCACAGCCACAACAGAGCAGCCAGAGCTCCAACTGCTGCAGCTCCATCATCCCTGAGCTCAAACATCAAGGTCCTGGCAGGAAAGACCCTAGAACTGGCTTCTCTGGTTGGCATCAGCTGCACACTCTCCAGGCAAGAGCAAATAGATGTGTGATGGCAGCAACCCTTTTGCCAGGTAACTTCAAACACAGGAATGTCACAAATAGTAATTTGGGATTTCACAAACAGCAACAATTACTTAGTTTCAAAGTATTTCACAGCTATGGAGGCTAAAGAGATAAGCTCTCTTCTGTAGCAGTGCTCACCTTGAGGGACACTTGCTTCTGCAGCTACATGGGGAGAATGACTCTCATTTCAGTGAAATGCAGCACTGTGCTGGCTGCTAATCTGTCAGTGGCATGGCCTGGGTTACACACATGTGCTTCCTTGCTGTGGGAAGCAAAGAATACAAAACCCTTCTGTTTCAAACCTGATCAGATTTCCAGAAGCTAAGGAAAAGGAAAACAGAGTGCAGGTTTGAGAGCTGGAAGAACAATTCAGTGATTCATCAGAAACAACACAGGTGCCACAAGAAAGGTTCTCTCATTAGAATGACTGTTTAGCCAAAAACCCAACTACGTACCAAAAAACCTCTCCAGTCCCAGGTTTGACCCAGGATTATGAATCCACTGTGCAGATTAAACTTTTTTCCCCCCCCGTTTCTCCCCTGGTCTTAACATTTCCCTAAAGCCAGACTCACCCCCATGCTCCATTCCTGAGCCCCAGTAGAGTGGATGACTTGTCTCCCACTAATGCTCCTAACTGAATCTCACTGCCTTGGATGAGATCCTGCTTCCTACTGCAGCCCCTGATCAGCCCAGATTTAACCTCTAAAGAGCCACCATGCATTTATCCTCCCTCTTTCACCATGTCACTGAAAGAATGGAATTTTCATGGGGAAATTACCTTTCTGTCTTTGGAGTTTTCTAGAATTGATAAAAAGACTCATTGACTGCATCAAGCTCCTAATGAATTGCCATTTTGTATACCACAATACTTAAACAGAATAGGGAACCAGCACCTACAGCTACCAAAAGCCTTTATATAAACTCTTGAAAAGCTGCTGAGAAAGTTAACACTACAGCCTAATCCAGTGGGAATAATACTTTAGGTCACACTCACCTCCCATCTCAAGTAGAGTCACATTTGATCACCTGATTTACAGTCAGTTCCCCTATTCTGATACTTATCCCTCTATTTGATGGACAGGTTCCAACAATATAAGTTACCTCCACCTAATTTTATTAAAGCCAGTGACCAGCACGCTCCATTGGACAGGAATTCAGCTCCTCAAGTGACTCTGCAGGTCAGACTCAGTCAGACTGCAGTTCACCCCTGTCTGCAGGTGCACGAAAGCCAGTGCTCTGATGGAGAACAGCAATGACTGGAACGTGTGAGATGTGGCAGGAGCAGCCTGCAAAGAGTGTGGCCACCCTGGCAGCACCTACAGAAACTCCTGTTAGGTGGGGATTTAAAGTCAGCCAGGTCTTGTGTCATCATTCATCAGTCTTCTTGGCTTTCCCTCTCCGTGAGCAAATGATGAATCTGACCTTCTTTGTTTGAGTTCTTGCAATGAAGCACTGTTTGCATAAGGTTCTTTTTTATTTATTTTTTTCCTGCGGCTTGTTGACTTTTATAAGACATTCATAAATTTGTTCTGAGTGCCAGTGAGATGCTTAATGGTGCTAAAGGGAAGGTATTAAGGATAGTCGACTCATGTCAGAACAAGCCACTTGAAAGTAGCTATAAATATTTGTCTGGATTTCATTTTGCTAACAAACAGCTTCTTTTCTTTTTCTCCCCCTCTTACCCCCCTAAAAGAGTTGATCTCATAAACGACAGAAGAATTTTCACATTAGTAAAAAAGTACATGTCTGGATTTGTTTTTTTAATAGAAACTTTCCTATGGGGGACATTTGAGTCCTTTTATTCTGTCTGCATGGAATCAGCTCCCTTTTCAGGAAAACCTTGACAGCTTAAGACCTCCAGGGTGAGCTCATGTTCTTTTGCACTCCCTCAAACTCATCTCTGCTCTTTCATTGCTCTGGCAATGAGTTTAGGCTAGACTTAGGGACTGCAGTGTCCTAGAACTAAGCCAGTAGCTACACATTCCTCCTCATTTTGCTCACTGGAGGGTTTTCGATTCCTTCAGGACTTGGAGCCACTTGCCACACAGTTTGGAAACTCCACTCCCTCCAGTCCTATTGCTCTAAGGTCACATTGACACAGACACACAAAATATTCCAAACTTATTGTCTTTGGTACCAAAGTCCCTCTCACTGGGAACTATGACTGGTAATTGGGGGCTGCCACACGTGTAGTCCTGCTCCAATCCTTGTCAGCTCCAGGGCAACAGAGACAGCTTTTCACACAAGAATAGTCCAAAGTTGCTTCTTGGAATCAACAGGCATCAATGCCGAGGGCTTGTCTCTGCCTCTGGCTTTGGACAGACACAGCTCTTTCCTTCCTAGAATAGTCTCTGCATGCATTTGAGAACTGAAAAACCAAAACTGGTTGGATGCAACCCAATGCTGGAGGTTTGAGAACCTCCAAAGAGCTACTGCTGGGACAGACGAGCAGATAGCTCAACACTCAGCCAGCAGGAGAGCAAGGGAAAAGGAGGTGTCCAGAGGAGCCAAATGGGGAGGAGAGGAAGCCCCTCACCTCTTTGAAAAAGGTCTAGGAAACAATTAGGAGTGGGAAAACAAGGTTTGGGATGGTCTTTTTGTTTCATTGGTTTAACTCTGTAGAAAGAATGAGTTGCCAGTGCCATTTTTTATTTGTTTTCTTGGTGCTTTCACAGACTAGAGCTCATTACAGCAGTCCAGAAAGTACCAGCAAGGAAATCTTGAACATTCATCCCAGACAACTCTCATAAGAGTGAGGGTGAGTTGTACCTCGGGAAGGACTGACAGCTTTGGTCTAAGTTTGCAAACCAACTAACATTTGCAGCCTAAAGTCACTCCTAAAAATATTCAAAACTAGCATCCCCCAGAGGACTACTCCAGACAACAAGGGAAGCATAGGAGAAAATAAACTTTCTAAAACAGAGTTCTAAACTGTCTCCAGTGGGGTTTTTTTCTGGATACTTTTGGATTTTCTGTATATGTGCACAGTTACATCCCACTGTGCTCCGTTATAACACATCATTATGGCACAAACAAACCCTGTGCCTCCAGCACAGTGATGGAAGAGACCTGGCAGATGGTCCAGATCAGCAGAGATAAGAGTAAACTACTACACAGGTAAGGCACCTGCCCAGTGCAAGGATGCAGTTCCCTGCCAACCTGCACCTCACTGCTTCTGTTGTTCTCCTTCCTCTCCCCCCACCCCTCCTTTTTTTTTTTTCCTTTAGAAAATGCACGTATATCACTCAAGGAGGTTTTACAGTGCCTGCAAATGCTAATTGCCATGGTTTGTAACATTCTGTACCCCACTAGAATTAAATGGCAACCCAGCAGCTCTGATGATATCATGGTGAATGATTTATCCGGCAATGTAGCACATTCCTGCAGTGTTGCTTAAGCAATAAGGCACAGGGAGAACATTTGAGTGATTAGTTTGCCTCTAGTGTGGGCTACAGTCAAAGGTTAATGGCCTTGAGCACCCAAGAAGTTCAATTAATGCCTTGAAATGGACTAGCTAGAAGGTCTGAGGCTGTTATTAAATGGAACATTAACACAAGGAATACTATTTCATGCCTTTGCAAACATGGGTAGAGTGCTTCTCACACCCAAAGCACTCCAGCCTTGTTTTAAATCAGCAAGCACCTGAAGAATTCTTTGTTGGGAGATGGGCCCCAAATGCATTATGGACACATTTTTCCACCCTCATCACAAGCCTGAGCTGTTTAGAGAGCAGCATTTGGGTGAAAAGGCTTAGAAAAAGCTGTGATTTCTAGCACCATCAGGAAGCAGCAACACGCAGTTTTATACCACCTCCTCCACCTCTTCAGTCTCCACTCCCACCAAAATGCCCAAAAATCTGAAATGAGCACAGTGAAGAGTCCTTCACAGTCCTCCTGGGGAAGGTAAAGAAGTGCTGGCACTCCTTGAAGTAACTTGTCAACTTCAGCACTGTTAATGACTGTGGGAACAGGCCCATCCCATACACCATAAAGATTTTGTCACATGGACTCATGACTCTGCTGCATCCCCATCATATTGTGTGTGAGAAGAAATGTGACTGTCAGTAATTAAGAGCTACTTCAGCAGGTGATTTATTAAAATGCTCTGTCTGATCTCCTATAAATCCATTTAAGGAACCATCAATCCTTCCAGCTGATGCCACTACCAGTCACAGCCTTCCAGAGGAGGGCAGGGAGAAGCAGCCAGCATATTCAGGGGCCATAAGATACCCTCCTAAGAGATTCCACTAGTAAGAGTGGAGCTAAGAAGAAACCTCCAAGGACACTGACTTGCACAGGAACAGCCCACGCCCTCAGTGCCCTTGAAGTCTCACATGTTGCTCTGCCTCTCAACGCCCAGTCCCAGCTTCTTCCTCTGAAGGAGACTGATGCAAGGCCCTTTCTCTACAGGCTATCCATCCATTTTTAGTTCACTTATAAACCTCAGCCTACAACACCTTCTTGGCCACGACCAAGCCAGCTGTGATGCAACAAGGCACCAGTATGTCACAGTACAGCCAGCCCAGGTTTGCTTTTCTGAGGCTGCCCATCCCAGCTATAAAACTCCCTGCCAAGACAAATTGGATTAAGCTCAGATCAGATTATGAGAGAGCTGGGCTGTGGGGACTTTTCAGTCCAGCCTTTCTCCAGTAAAAAGAACTCCAGAGGCTCAGCATGACAACAAGAGAAGAAAAAAAGGAGAGAGACCGAAGCCATGAAGAGAGAACTGGGCTCCTGGGGAGAGGAGGACAAAGAGGGATAAGATGCAAGGTAAATAAAAAGGCACAAGGGCTTAGTTGTGACTTCAGAGAGAGAAAGTGGGGGGCAAGGGGTCAAACTTTACACTAATTAACCTTGTCTCAGTAAACCTTGAAAGTCTGCAAGCGCCCCAGTGACTGCAGCATGGGCAGTCAGGTCTGGACCATCTTCATCTTTGAAACTAAGGATGAAAAGAGTGACAGTTCCACCTTTAGATCCCAGAAAGTTTACTATGCTACAGGTCTAACCTGAAAATTGGAGTTTGCTCTGGAATCTCCTCACAGCATCATTTAAATTTATAAGAAAACAGTATTGTGAAAATGTGCACCTGCTCCCTGATCCAGCAAGGCACAGACATGTGAGCTCACCTTTAAATACAGGACACTGTTGACCCAGTGTGACTATTCACAACCTGAAATCATTAAGCATTTACTGAAATACTTTTCTGGATAAGAAAAAGCGCAATCATGGACATCCTCAGGTTGCACAATTAATCAAAGCAGTACCTGGTTCTATCAATGCTGTTGACAGACTGGTAAAAATCATGCTGCAACTAACACAAACACGAAAGGCTAATACATAAAATAAATGGAACATCCATGTCAGGTACAATGTATCTATACAGGATACAGAAAAAGAGTGATTACATCGCTGCTCTCAGTGGATAACAGAAAAATAGTAAGCCTGGTTTGGATGCTCTGGCAAGAAAAAACATGGTGTTGACTGCCATTTAATGCCTTTACTTGTTGGCAAGAGAGTCCAAATTCTTGGTGTACTGACACTGAAAAAGCTTCATATAAAAAGTTACTTTATTCAAAGACTGACCAGACAGCTTTACTCTGATAAAGAAAACCAATCTCCATAGCACATCTGTCTTCTAATGTACCCCATCAGCACAGAGGATACCAAAAAACACTGGCAGATTCATTCAGAGCTTCTGCACACAGACTACAGGGAGATTTATTTTTTCCATTATTGGTGCATTACAATCACATACACTTGAAGTTACTGCAGCACAAATTAACTTTGTTAGAGTTACCAGGAAGATCTACCACTGAGCCAACCCCATGAGCAAAACTGGAGAGTCCCCTTTTGATCAAGCTTCTGTCTGGAAAATTTGCACATCTTTTTTCCTCCTGCTACAGAATTTAATTTTTTCTTTTTTTTTTTTCATGATTTGAGGAAGGCAGAGTCAGCTGTACCTAGCCCCTAGCACACAACAATCTAAGTAATAATCACAGCAGATAAAAGAACATATCTGTATTCCTATTCTCTCAGTATGAGGTATCAGTGATTGAGAACTCCTGAAAAGCCCCTTTTGCTTCACAGTTCAGTTTGTATTTGTTTAAGCCTAAGGCAGACAAACACAACACAAGCCCCCAGGAATCCATAACCACCCTGATGCTTCTGGGTTGCAGATCATCTCCACTGCCATCTGTTTTCAGTCACTTCCAAACGAGTTCTGAAGAGTCAATTGTTTTCTTCTAGGAAAAATAAACATGCAAGCTGCTATTCACCCGATTTCCAGCAATTTTCTGCTGTGGGTAAATGTAGCTTCAGATTTTAGAACTAAAACTCATTCTCATCCAAGGAATTTTGCAATATAATTACCTCATTTTTACTGACTTGGATAACTGTTGCCCTTAAAGAAAAAAAAAGAAAAAGAAGGGGGGTGTTAAGTCTGCAAGACTAATTCCTCCTCCTGCCCCTTTGTTATAAAACCTTGGAACAACTGACAGTGATTAATCTCACTTGATATTTCTTTGGTTCTCTACTTGTTGATTTAAAGGCATTTTATGACTGATTGTTTTCAGTTGCCTGGACAGCTGTCAGATCGGTACTGTGGTTTGATTTGGCTTTCAGGGAGCAAAATTATTATTTTTCTTATTTTTACAGCTCCAACACACAGTGGCTGACGGAGGTGGCCCGTCAAAAACCATGTATGTGAAACCAAAACTACCTCCAGATTGAGAGAAGATTGTCTAGAGATTCTGCAGGCAGATTACACAAGCAAGACGTGGAGGGCAGTAATACAGTCATTTTTTGGTTTATTACCAGCTTTTATGTTGCCCACCTTGCACACTGAGTGCACATACTCTCAAATACAGTGGCAAAATCCATCCCCAGGTGTAACATCAGTGGCTCAACAGGAGTAACTTTGCCCTTTGGAGCAGTACTGGCAGAGCTGGTGGGGAGATTGCTTGGGGGCTGGAGCGCTCCAGTCCATGAGGTGTCCTAGGAAAGGCTGTGCTCGGTGGAAGGAGTGGGAAACAGGCTCTAAGTTTCTGGACCACAAAATGATGACAAAATAAGGCATGAAAGAGCCAGCAGAACTCAGGAGAAGAGGGTGCTAATACCGAATAGCTCAATATTCACAATCTTCAATCTCCTGTCTCTAAGAGTGACCAATAGCCTTGACTCTGAACCTTCCTTGCCCTCAGTGTCAGCCAATTTTCATCATTTCAAATGTCTTCCATTTTACCTGCATCTCACAGCTGCATCCTCCCTCTCTTTCCTGGCTCTTCACTTCTCTCACTGTCCACCTACAAACATGTCTAACACCACTTGTGCGTCATCTCTGGCTCACCCTCATGTTTCTCTGATTCCAAACTAAAACCTCACCAGCCTCTCTCTCAAACAAACCATGGAGAAAGAGCAAACACCTGTCAAGGTTCCTCCTCCAAATTATGTAGAATAAAATTTCACTAAAGCAGAAATCTTTGTTATTAGATAGTGCTTTCACATACATTTTTCATGAATTTTCCTTGTTTTCAGAAAGCATATGAAAAATCGGGTTATTCTGGAACTGAAGGGGTCTGCATGATCACATTGCTTTTCTCCATGGCCTGCAGCACTCATTCATACACAGTATCAGAGCTAACAAATGGACCAAAACCAAAAAAAGCAATTTGACCTAAAACAAAAAATCCGGGCTCTTTTCAGCCTGGAAAAGAAAAGGTTTCAGGGTGATCTCGTTGTGGTCTTCCAGTACCTGAAGGGAGCCTACGAGAAATATGGAGAGAGATTATGTCCAAGGGCCTGGAGTGACAGGACAAGGAGGAATGGCTTCACACTGACAGAATAGGTTTAACTGGATATTAGGAAGAAATTCTTCTTTGTGAGGATGGTGAGGCCCCTGCACAGGTTGCCCAGAGAAGCTGTGGCTGCCCCATCTCTGGAAGTGTTCAAGGTCAGGTTGGAAAAGTCTTGGAGCAACTTGATCTAGTGAAAGGTGTCTCTGCCCATGGCATGGGGTTTGAACAAGATGATCTTTGAGGTCCCTTCCAACCCAAATCATTCTGTGATTCTATTATTCAAAATTTACATGCGAGCTTAAGTGTATGGAGAGAGCAACTGCTATTGACTACAATTTGCTAAAATGTAAGCACTTTTGCATAAAAGAATGGATGCTATTACTGCCATGGCATTTTACTAGACAGATTATGTGATTGTTTAACATATCTTCATGTTTCTCCTTGTCCAATTAGTAAAGACTGGGAAAAGCTTGCTTGAAGCCAAACACTAGGTGGTAGTGGCTTAGGGACACAGTTTCTTTTTGTGATATATTGCTCCCACTGCCCAAAATTCACAGCACATAGAACAACCAGAACAAATGCTCAGAAATATAGTGAAATTAGGGACTCATTATTTTGCATACTCCCACTGCCAATAAAGAAAGGTGTCTTCAACTCTCTCCACCACCCTGAGACACCCTCTCCTTCCACTGCCCACTTTACTTCTCAGGCTCCCTCCATTAGTATTCCTGCTTTACTGCCAGCTCTCTAAAATATATATATATATATATATATATATAAATAAATAAATAAAAATAACCCACACAAGTCTCTTTCAGTTGCCAGGTTATTATTCACCCTTTCAGCCCGTTCTGAAGCATCTTACATTGTTTAGATGCAATGCCTCTCTGGTTTTCTCCTTGAGGGCCTATGGTCATTTTTCATGGAGTTTTTTTACTTTTCCTCTTCTAATCCCTTCCTCACAACACACTGCAAGCAGTGGGAACAAGCCCCACATTTTGCCCTGAGAGCCTGCTTATAACAATGGATTTGAGCTTGTTTTGATTAAATCACTCATACCAACATCTTCACTCCTTTGCTTTCTAAACCATGGCCATAAACTTTAGGGAAACCAACACAACAGTTGTATCTTCACATCCATGCCCTCATCAGTTTCTCTAACACAGAAAATATGGCCCATCAAGTCCACCAGGCCACATTTAATCAGGCACAACACATAGATCTAGTCCTACAGACTAGGGGTGTTTTCCCCACGCTTACACACATACAGAAGTTTTAATCCAACTGAAAGGTCTGAGAATTCCTTTCCCAATTCCACAAATGCCACTGTGTTCCTTCCCCCTCCATCCCCAGTCATCTTCTTAGGGTGCCACCTTCTGCAGACATGTGTATTCCTGCTGCAGCAGTGCTGCCTTCTTACAAGCCACTTGGACACAGGATGAATTGAGACCATCCTTGAACAAATCCCCATGGTGTTCCCATCTCCTCTGCTTTCCACCACTCCGGTCTCATTTCTGTCATCTGATTCCTCTTTATCCACATGGCCTGTTCTCATACCCATTCACGTCACACATTTAAGAAGGTGACAAAGAATGTCAAATGTCTTTATAATCCAGCTAAACCACATTTGCCGCTTCAACCACCAGCTTAGTTCACTGTTCTCCTTTCAAACAAACACAAACAACTCCAGAAGATCCAGCAACAACGGAAACAGGCGGACAGCAGAGTAGTACATGCTGAAACTCAGCATGGTCCCCCATTAGGGGAAAAATTTCGAGTGCTTTAACCATGACAAACAGCACCACAATGAATCAGTGGATATGACGGGTTAGCCTCTTGGCTGGGGCAGCGCCAACAGCTTCCACGGGGGTTCATCAGGCATGAATTGGCCCCATATGTGAAAACCCTCTACAATTTGTCCAGTTTCTCCCATCCCTGTGGAGCGAAGTCTCCATATGTGAGATCCCACAGAGCTGTCAGCCAATGTCACATTTCAATAAAGCAAAAACAACCAGGGCTGCACAAACCAGCCAAGCAATCCCATTGCTCATAAACTGGCAAGTGACCTACGCTGGCAATGCTTTTGTTGATCACAACCCTTTCTATGGAACAAAACATAGGAACTATCACGCCAGAACAGACTCAGTGATCCATCTTCTCCTTGTCTCCTGTCTCCAGCAGAGGCCAACACTGATGCTGGAACAGAAGATTAATAAGGGATCCACGAAGCCTGCAAGGCACCTGGGTTGGTTGTGCAATACTTTGCCCTTGACCCAGGGAAAAACTCCACTGTTACACACAACTGTGCAATATGTTATCCCAGATATGAAAGACTGTCAGGGGCTGTCAAAGAAACATATGTCAAAGTCAAAGGATTATCCTTTCTTCTTGTCTCTTTATTTTAGCTTGATTAATATAACTGAACATCCTCTTCTGAAGATCAAGTCTTCGACTTTACAAATAATTTCAACTTTGTGTCAAAAAGTAATATTACTATTCTTGCCTATATTAATATCTTTTCTTACAGAAAAAGTAGTTTCACAGGATTATTATTTGAACCTTTCCCTGTTTCACAGAGCTCTAATCTCTTTCCTTGCCTGTTCAACACCAATGTTGGTCTATTCAATCTCTTTTTAGATAAATTCTCTCCCCCCAGACTTCATAAACTTTTCTAACGTTATTCCCTCTTGTCTTGGACATGATTTGTATAGTCCAGCTACAAAATTATTTAGCTCAGCCCTAAACCAAGATTGCACTTTCAGTTCCTACAATGCAAAAAAATACATCAGGTGAAAAATAAAAAAAATTAAAAACCTGAGACATTTTTCCCTGTTGTATCTGAAGCAGAGTTCAGAGAAGTTGGTGAGATGATACTGATGGCTACACAATGAATCATATCCTTTCTAAACTGAGATTTATAATAAGTAAAAACCATGCTTCATTTCTGAAGTGGAGACTGTGACCAGGGGACTGTTTTATTTGTATGTCTTTTTGTCATAAAATGAATGATTTTGCAAGTATTAAACCAAAAGAAAATACAATCTGATCTATTAAATCTTCTATTTTTGCTATCCCTGAAACAAGTACTTTTTAAATGCTGTGCCTGTGAGCCTGGTAGAACACGCCAACATGAAGAACTTTCAAACTAATTTAGAAACAAAGTATAGACACTTTTGGTTTAAGCTACTAAAAATAAAAAACATTTGGCTCGCTCAATTTATATATTATTAATACTCAGAACATCTCCTGATTACAGAGACTGAAGCAGAGAGGGAAAACGTCTGCATCCATCCCCGAGCTGAATATTTTCTGAAGTACCAACTGCCAATTCTGGCAGCCTCGCCACCCTTGTTAGGTGATAAATTAATGCTCGCGCTCCCACTGTGCCCTTGCCAAGCAGGCAGAGCTCCAGCCAAAGCCTGGCTTGTCCAACCGGCACCCACCCTCTAGTGGGATGAGGGGAAAGTGCTGCTGTAACACTGAGAGGACGCTCATTTAGGATGAGTGTGCCAAGATCTTTCTTTCTTTGCTCCTCTCTATCCTGCACACACCTGTTGGACCATAAGGCACATTAGCTCTGAAAGATGATTACGGGCCTGATGAGCTTCCCCAAGAAAATTCAGGGGTAACCTTTTCTTAACAGCTCTGCCTTGTGCTCTGCAGAATCAGTGCCATTTTAACTACACTTCTATAGGTGACTAAGCAGTGATTATCTAGTGAATTAGTGGCTGTAATTATCATTCTGTATCAAAAATAGCATGGCCAACAGGACCAGGGCAGTGATTGTCCCTCTGTGCTGGGCACTGCTGAGGCACCTCAAGTGCAGCATCCAGTTCCGGGCCCCTCAATGAAAGAAAGACATTGAAGGGCTGGAGAGTGTCCAGGGAAGGACAAGTGAGCTGGGGAAGGGTCTGGAGAGTCAGTCCTGTGAGGAGCGGCTGAGGGAGCTGGGGGGGCTCAGCCTGGAGAAAAAGAGGCTCAGGGTGGACCTTCTCACTCTCTGCAACTCCCTGACGGGACGGTGGAACCAGGCAGGGGTCAGGCTCTGCTCCCAGGGAACAAGGGACAGGACAAGAGGAAATGGCCTCAAGCTGTGCCAAGGGAGGTTCAGGTTGGACATCAGGAGTAATTTGTTCACTGAAAATTGTTGTCACATATTGGAAGGGGCTGCACCAGGAGGTGGTGGAGTCACTATCCCTGGAGGTGTTCAAGGAATGACAGGAATGACTGGACATGGCACTCAGTGCTCTGGTCTGATTGACAAGGTGGGGATTGGTCACAGGTTGGAGGTTGAGATCTTTTCCAAACTTAGTGATCTAGGATTACACCTTTCTCTTGCTATAAGGAAACAAACACACAAGCAAACTTATATGCCTAGGGAAAAAAAAAAACAATCCAGACCATTTTCCTCTGTATATTAGATAAACCAATACAATTGACTGCAAAATTAGAGAAGTGGAACATTGTTGCTCAGAAACAAGCACTGAAGTAGTGGCACAACCTGTGAAAGTGCAGTAGAGCTGTAAACAGGTTTTAAACCACAACCAAGGTCAGCTGTACTAAATATAACAAGTGAGCAATTCTCAGACCAAATCACTCTTGAAAGTGCTGAAGCCCTCATTCTAATTCCCACAGCCAGGGAGGAGATAGAGAAAGATGCTTTGAAAGGGACAGATAAACAGGACAAAAGATGAGAGCAGAGTGCTTCCCCACCTAGAGAAAACACAGCCCCCCAGTACCTGGGCACGAAGTCAGCAAGTCCAGTAGCCACAACCAGGGTCAGAAAGACCAGAAGAACCCAGGCAAATCCAAATCCAGCTAGAAGGTCCAGGCACAAGGCTAAGTACAATAGCCCCACACCACCAAGGGCTGAGCCTAAATGCAGCTCAGGGCCTGTGAGCACAGGCTGGGTGAGTGGGTGGGTGGGTGCTCAGGTGGAACCACTCAGGGCAGACAGGGCCTGCTACCACTCCATGAGTTCTGGCAAACCTCTTTATAAACCCAGATTAACAACCCCTATTGAATTTAGGTGAGTCAAATTAGGTCCAAAAGATGTAACTAAAGATTTACACTGAAGATGCCAAGTGAAAAACTGCTAAGAAATATATTCTGTTCTCAGATGTGACTGCACGGTTAAGGACAAAAATAAAGCAGCCAAGACCACTAAAAGCAAGATGGGACCTGAAACAATTGAACAGGACTGAGGAGAGTATGATCCTTTTCTCAACATGATGCAATCAGCAGCCTCCAGCAGCCTGCAAGGCACACTCAGGTCTAGAATGGAAGCAGCGTGAAGTGAAGGAGGGAGGGGGGAATAAAAATAAAGCCATCTTTCATGGATCACATGGTTCCATCAGGAAATATGGAAACCTCTGACTTGTCTGGCTCTCTGTCTCTCCCTCCCTATGGGTCTTCCGCAGAAAGCATAGCCTGTGTGCCCGGGAGGTGATGAAATCCCTAATGCTGTATGGCACATGGGGAATTCAGGGGATTGCAAAACAGGATGTTTCTTGGAGGAAATACAGTCTCAACAAGCAAAAGGTTCAAGTACGGTACATCTCACAATGATGTAAGAGCTTGATTATGCATCTCGCTTAAAGCCCAGCTTAGGGTTTTAGTTCTAGTAGAACTAATGGGCAACACCTGCTGCGATGAAAACAATTTCCGTCCCTGAACTCCAGCAGAAGTGTTTATCTTTTGAGTCAGAAAATGTTCCTCTAATGCCTGAACAAGACTCTGGGGACAGGAACATATGCCCAGAACTGACGTTTCCGCGCATTAGATAGCTTATAAAAATGAGAACTAGAAAAACCTGGTATCATCAGACTTCTTGTCCAATAAAGTCATTAAATGGAAAGTACAGAAACGTTCCTCTAAAGTTTCCCGTCCCTGCCACCGTAGTCCCAGTTGCTCTTTGTAGAGCAGAAACAGAGGCTACTGAAAAAGCCTGCTGGGGTAAATTTTGAGTTCAAAATTCAGGGCTTTTCCAGACCTGTCCCTGGCAAAATGACCATTGGCTTCAATGGAAACTTTACCCAAATATGGGCCTCAGGACTTGGGCCTCTTAGTTTAAGTTACTAATTTTATTATTAAAGGTTAAACAGAGCTGTTGACAGTACAAACTATTTTCTTACGTAAGCAGCAAAAGGGAGAGTGTCAGATATACAAGATAAAACAATACTGCCAAGGCAATATAGGTTATGGGTGAACGTCCTTTCACAGAACACACTGCTCTGAATCCCAAGTTTCACCCTTTTCCTCAAGCAAAACTCCCATTTAATTCAACTGGAGCTCCTGATCAGGAGGCAGAGTCAAGCCAAAGGAAGGACCCAGGGTTCAACCATGTTTGCTACAAGGGCTTTGAGAGACTGTAGCTGTTGAAAACACAAAAGCCCTACTTTTACAGAATAAAATCTGTGAGCAGTGAAAGTTCACCAAAAAACACATGGCTTTGTTTTGGACTGAGAAAGGAAAAGGCACAGGTCCCAGGCTTGATCAACAAAGCTGAAGAGTGAAGCATTGCTTCATTTTGAACTTAGGGGAACTGTTTGCCTTAATAATGTCCTAGAACTGATAAGAAATGCCCTGCAGATATAACCGCTGTACCAATTCATTATGCAATGCCCATTAAATACTACAACTGCAAATTAAATGTTCAAGCCATCCCATTATACACACACAACCCTTAACAGTAAACCCCTTGATAATAGGGAGGATATGTTGGGCTTTCCTCTCTTACTTTCTGCTATGATGTTCTTTATCTAAAGCTTGGACACAAACCAGAGACTTGTTTTTCATTCTTGACCAAAAATAATAAGAACAAATGATATGACGCTTAAAAATAAGAACCAGTCAAAGGCAAAATGTTCTCTGCTCAAACAACACTTTATTGGATTGGTGATTAAATGGCAACCCAAAATTTAACTTCCTGGAAAATCTGTTGTTATAATGAAATTGCACTGTCAGAGTCACAGTTAGTTCTGTCTTTAACAACGCAACAGACACTGAGAGAAATTCCTGCGGTCGTCTGTCCTACTCAGATGCAGTTATCATCTCATAGATCATCAGCTGTACAATAGTCAAGGGTGTCGCAAAGTTTTTGACACAGTTAACACATTAACACATCAGACAAATTTAGGACTTTGGCCAGTTCTCACCAAAGCCAATGGAAAACTCCAACAGAGTTGTACTGGGCAGAGGGATGGTGTCACACTTATTGTCAATCATGTAGGAAACAAGACAATCGCAGCAGCTCTCTTCTGACATCAGTGTCTGCCTCTACTAGAGGCTTTGGCAGAGCCTCAGGAAGGACTGGCTCTCTGTCTCCAGCTTTTTTAAACAACCCTGAGAATCGCTGGGGTTTGTTTTTTTGGCATACGGCACTCAAAAGGACATTGTCAAGGTTCAGAGAACTAAAATATAAATAACTTTAATTTTCATATACTTTTTAAAGCATGATTTGATTTTTTACCCTTATGTTTAACCCATTTTTTAAAAATAAATAAGCAAGAAGTCCTTGCTTGACAGTCAACGCCACAACCCTATACCCCAGGCCAGCTCTGACTGTACTACTGCAGTGTGGTCATCTCAGGGAACATGCCAGTGTATCTAACCACAGAATGTATTTTCTGAGCAAATGTTTAGTAAAACCCACATAATTTGCTGAGTAAGAGTTCATTGAGATTGATCTATTCAGAAAGGGAACATCATGGATGAAAACATACTGTTCCTTTACAGTCACAATACTAACACAGCAACAAACACAATCTCCCCTGACAAATCAAGCTTAAAACAACAAAATCCTTGTGCAAATGGTGCACAGAAACACCAGAACTCCCAGTTTAAAATAAAAAGGTTTTTAAATGACAAAATAGAGAAAAAAAATTTATATTAATCTTTATGGCACTGATTCCTACTGGGTTGATGATCCAAATGATTGAGTGGGCAAGAGACCCTGATCCTGGAAATAAGCTCATAGAGACAAAATTAAGAGTCTAAATCCAAGATAATTTTCCATTTTTGTACAATCAGGGCTATAACAGCAGAAGCAAACCTGTACATTTTCCTATTAATATGGAAAAATATTAGCCCAAGGCTGAGGAGGTAGAGAAAAGACAATAGGTGTCATGGAGGACTGAATGAAGCCTCTCCTCCTTCCTTTCTCTGCTTCCCCATCCCTAACCCCTCCAAATTTGCTGCTATCCATGACTTCACGGTTTAGCACATCTGCAGAAGCTGCAGGGACAGGGCTGCTCTGCAGGCAGCCCAGCAGGGAGTTTCCTGCTCTCCACCCCCCACCCGAGAGCTTGGCAGAGGCAGGAGCTGTGCAGGTGGAGCAGCAAGTGGGCAGCTGAGTTTGGGTTTCCTGTGGCTGCACTGCTCTCACAGATGCTGCACCAGAGTCAGCCCTGCTCCCAGGGAGGCTGTGGCATGTTCTCTTATGCACTGCCTGGACTTCAGGAGGCTGTGCAAGCCGCAGGTGTAAGCAGGAACACGCTCCCTCCCTCCAGCACACTTTCCTCAGCAGATGGTTGCTGTGTCGCATCTGTTTCTGACAGAGTTCTTCGCTTTGGGCCTGACTCAGAACTTAACAGCACTTCATTAATCTCCTGTGAGGAAAGGCTGAGAGAGTTAGGATTGTGCAACCTGGAAAAGAGAAGGTTTTGGGGACACCTATTTGTGGCCTTTCAGTACCTGAAGGGAGCCTACAGGAAAGATGGAGAGAGGACCTGGAGTGACAGGACAAGGGGGAATGGTTTCAAACTGACAGAGAGTAGGGTTAGATTGGATATTAGGAAGAAATTCTTCTCTATGAGGTTGGTGAGGCCCTGACACAAGTTGTCCAGAGAAGTTGTGGATGCCCCATTCCTGTTAAGTGTTCAGGTCCAGGTTGGATGGAGCTCTGAGCAAAGTGTTTTAGTGGAAGGTGTCCCCATCCATGGCAGGGAGTGGAATGAAATGATCATTAAGGTCCCTTCCAATCCAAACCATTCTATGATTCTAAGTTGCCCTGAGAGTACAACCACGCAAGCACTACCCAAAGGATGTTGCCAGTTTCCTGTTTCAGAACCTTCAAAGGAAACAAGTGGAGAAAGATGATAAACAGGTAAATGGCTACTTATTAGGCAATGATCCATCAGGATCAGCTGAATAACACCAGCACCCATTATCAAACTTTGCCCAGCATAATACCCTTAACCCCACGATTTAAATCACTACAAAACTAATCTCCTTTAATAAGGTGGAAATGTGTTGTGAGGAACTCCTTTTTATTTCATTGCAAAGAATACAATCTAGTTTTTCTTTTTTAGCTGCAATTCATAGAAGACTGCCTGGTTTACAGTGGAATTGGGGAATGAACATTCCCTGCAGTGTGTCTGCAGAGGGAAAGAAATTATTTCTCAGAAAGGGCCAAGTTCAGGATTTCAGCCTGCACTTAAAGCAGGGGCTAAGAGTAAAGTCCTGCCTGCTGGAATTGTGAAATCTCTGTAAGCAAGTTTATAAGCAAGTATGAGCACAGCTGGCAAAGGCTTTCAGCTAGGAAAAAGTTATTCCACCAGTGAAGACGTGCAGGAGGGAGCAGATGAACTAAAGTCTGAAAAAGCACAGCAGATGGGGGCTGTGAGGACTGGAGGCCTGTTGAGAAGCCACTGCAATATTCATGAAGGATTTTAGGTCTCCTTATACCAAAATACTTTAGCAATAGCTATTAGTAAAATATTTTTTTCCCTCTGTTCCCTGCACAGACTCAAGTTTTGCAGACAGCTACAGTGAGAATGGCTTGAAATGCCAGAGAGAGGGAGGAGATGGACCTGGCACATAATGTGCAATGAGGAGACTGGTTTGGTACGTCCTGATGGAGCACTTCAGCCCAGCAATGGATTTGGGAAACAGCTTGTACTGAGCAGAATGCAAAACTCATAAGGGAAAAAGATGCCTGTTCTTACAAGGACTCCATTAAAAAAGCTTTTGTGAAAAGTCAGGTCACAAACAACTGACCAAAGGAACTTCAAAATCTACGTTGGTGAAGAAAATGAAGGTAGACAATGAACCTAAATCAGCCAGATTCCCTCAGGGAAGCAGGAATGGGGGTCTTGTTAAAGCACCAGCTGTTAATTCCCATCTGTATGCAATTTCCATTCCTATCATCTGTGTAGAATAAAGCCCTTCCAGAAAGGATTGTTAGTGAACTGGCTAAAAACTGGAGGAGGCCCAAATGCAAGCTTGTGGTGGGTGTCCCACAGCTCAGAGGAGACCGTCTGGTTCCCATATGGGTTTGGGGCCAGATGCCATTTCTAGGCAGGATAGAGGCAAAGGTCACCAGTGACAGGATTGCCCAAGTGTGGGGAAACCACATGGGGAAAACTAGAAGCTGCTGAAGCAGCAGAGTGACCATCAGGAACTGTCCCCAAGGCCCAGGCAAAACATTGGCCACTGGGCTGCCATCAAAGGTACAACAGTGACAGCCTGAAAACCACACTGCTCATCAGAAATAACTGTGGTCCTCAGAAAACGTGCATGGCTGAAGTACATGGGAACTGCAAGAAGTAAATAAACTATAATTATCAGCCACATAAGGAGAAATCCAGCTCTTATTGAAGTTTGTGTCTGTATAATAATATATTATACATATATATATAAGTAAAATTATCTCTGTCTCTAGTGCTGTCGGGTTCTGAGTGACCTCCACCTCAACTACCTGTTTTTTTACCACTGTGAATTATAGTTAAATTAACTGAGAAAGGTGTTGTTTTGGATTGGGTTCATCTGTCTGTTAACTGTGCTAAGTTTTCTCCTGGACATTTCCAGGGGATGGCAATAAGAACAAGTGCTGATTCTGAGGGGAACTCATGTTCCCCACTGTTCCTCCAGGGTAACAGAGATGAACTTGTCCCCATGTGGGCTCTGAGTAAAATTGTGGTGAAGCCTGTTCAGGAAACCCATTCATGATTCTCCATGTGTTTGTGACATTTCTGCTGACTGGTGGCAATCAGCTGTTCCTGCTGGACCAGTTCATGCTGGTCCAAAGACCAGATTTTGCAGAAGAATGACATAATCAAGTAGTGTCTGGTGGAAAGTCACGTCACAGGGACAGAGGTCAGTGTACCTGGTGTCACAAGAGAAGAGGCTGGCTCTGAAACAGCTCAGTGAGGTAAAGGCTGGCAGACATAACAGCAGAAGGAAGAGAAAGGATGTAATGGGGCTCTCATGAAAGGCTAGTCCCTTCTCCAGAACTGAAGAAGTTGGTACCCAGCCCTCATCCAAAATGAGACTGCACTCAAAACAGAGAAAGCTCTCCAGAAGCTCTGTCGTCATCACACTGGTCAGATGGCAGGGAAAGAGAAAATCACATCCGGGAGCACAGCCAGAGGCAACTGCCTAAACTGCCCTCAGCAGACCCAAGAGCAGCAGAAAGAAATGCCAAGAGACAGTTGGGCACAAGCATTGTCTATTGAAACCTTCATTTCCAAACAAACCCACTGTTGGCCCGTGTAGCAGCACCCGGGATAGAACCCCAAGAGTGAAATATGTTCATAGTTTTAATATGGTGCCATCAGACTAAAGCAGTACTCACATATTAAAGTACAACAATTCACTGAAAGTCATTCAAACCTATAAATGTTCAAGATGTACATCAGAGAATGACATACAATCTAACCTAAGATTTGAAAAATTAAAACATCCTCACTTAGGTTATGTTGTTTCTGCCCTTAAAACACAGAGGGAACTTTTGGTAGGATAATAATAGACTCCAAATCATTTTAATGAGACAAAAGATTAAATTTTCAGGGACTAGACATCAATTTCAGAGAAATCATATCCTCCTGGCAGGAGATTGAATCATCTGATTATTTCAGGAGACACACTTTGGCACAGTAAGGTGATAGAGCTGTTTGTAGGCTCCAGGAAATTGTCCAGATTTTCTCAAAACTTCACAGAAGAGGCACAGAACTATTATGTCAGCTAACAGAGATTCTTGACTGGAAAAATGAATATTCAATGCATTTTAGACAGCTAAAATCACCTACAATTAATCCTTTCTCATGTATATAAAATCAAAGGACTTCACAGTGATCCAAATCACCAATCCATATTCTCCTCTCTTTTGTTAGGTCTCTTGATACACAAAACATAACTCAGGCTCCCTGAGTTGTTCTTGTGTAACACTATCACAGGACCAGTTTGAATCTACTCTCACTGCTCTGTAGCCAGCTGAGGACACCTGTGCTGAGTGCTGCCTTCAAGGCACACGGTAAGGAATGTGTATGGACACACCATATACAGACATGTACATCTCCAAAAGTTCCCTGTGTACTCTCTAAGGGGGCCTCTGGTGGTGGTACCCCATGGTTTCCCTGTATAACAAATCCCACCCAGCAATGATGGAACTGAACAGCCTGTTTCTTGCAAGTACAAACCCAAAGATTTTGTCCTGCTTAGCACATCGACCCTGCCACGCATGTACATTGAAACAGAGGCAAACGCTGAGGGAACTCCGTAACCCGCCTAGACAGATGCAGAAAAGAATTTGGAAATACCCCAGTGCGTTCCAGCAGCCTATAATGGGAGACTGGCTGTGGAAGAAGAATTGCTGGTATGATCTCAGGACTCAACCCACTGTAGTCAGACAGTCTGCCCACAATGATGGGCCCAGCCAAGACAATACCAGCTCTATACTCACTGATAATCTCGACCCAAATACAAACAACATCCCCATGACTGGCTACACCGCTCAAGAGGGCAGATGAATATGGAAATGTAAGGTAGATAGCAGGCTACCTGGTCTTCTAGGTTCAACACCAGTGAAATTTCTTTACTGCTTTCAAAAACTCCTAATGGGGCCAGTTAAAATGATGGATGTAAACAGCTCCTCCAGCCACAGGCAGTGCCGGATATTCCTACAAGTACTAAGCTCCTGTGGGTATTACACAACTGCCTCTATTCAGGAGGCTAAAAAGAAGTTCAGTCCTGTTTGTATATGCTGGAATCATTACATACAGTGCTCCCATAAATCATATAAATGAGTATTACTGTGTCACTCATTCGGACGGTTGCTGTTATTATTGAAAAACCTCCTGGCAATCCAACCCTAGTGCCATCCAAGCTGAGGTTGGCCTCAGTGCAATCTGTACTGGTCTCAAGTCTGTGCCCTGCAGTTTCCCCAAAAGACTCTCACAGTGTCAAGGCTGCCCATTCTCCATCATGCTCCCCAAGCCAAGGGTGAGACAGGTTGACATGGAGCCCTGTCACCAGCCACACACCAGGGGAGCTGTGTTCCCTCTCCAGGCTGTTCTGCACCCCTGGAGCAGGGTCTGCTCCACATCCGAGCCACAGACAGCCTGTTTTCCACTTGGGATGAAACACCTCATGTTACAAGTGACTGGGGAGAAACAACCCCAGCCTTCCTTCTGGGGACATTATAGACACAGACCAATCTCGGCAGACACTCTCAGGGCACCCAGAAAAGCTGCTGGTGGAAGAAGACACAAAAGCACAGGCAGCACTTACCTCAGCCAAGGTGCCATCAGTTATCAGAACAGACACTTGACTAAGCATAGAGATTTGAACAGGCAGGGAGGAGTCCCAGGAGGCAGCAGAAGACCATGGACACCCTGTCTGTGGTCTTGCTCTGCACATTCCAGCCTCAAGTCAGCTCTGTCTGAACCTCTTACCCACACACTAATTTATTCCTGTGGATTTTCAAGAAATATCAAGTCTGAAACAAGATGTACTGAAAGTTCAGTACATGGTATTAGAGCTAGCATCCATCATGTCAATTCTGCCTCTCCAATGGATTCGATCTGCTTGTTATTATCATCTGATTATATTCATAAACAATACCCTTATGATTTTTTCCATGCCTATTTATTTCCTCAGTCACTGACTTGGTTTCCTGAGGCTATCAAAAAATTACATATAAATATTTATATAAACAGATCTCTATTTTGAAATGCTCCCTAGCTACTTCTAAAAGCAATATGACATCAACCAAAAATCAAAGCATATTTGGCACTATGGAACCCAGTACTGGCTATGAGAATGGGTGTAGCAAAAATAGCCCCAGGAAAGGATCCACCAAACCCATATACAGAATATATTTCAGTAAGTATGAGGGTCCAGTCTAGGTCCATAGATGGACAAAACTCTTAAGCAAGTGGAAGAATGACTGCAGGAGGGGAACATCCCTGTACCAATCAGACATGCAATTAGAGTTCTACAGTACTGCATTTTACCACAGCTCATTTAGAGGATGAAAGAATTGAATTGCATTCATGGACACATTTCCAGATTAAAATCTGATTACACTAGGGCAGAGAAGACAGCAAATATTATCTCTGAGGATTTTTCTCACAGAAAACAGCATACAGCAATTCTTCCATTTTGGGTTATAGAGTAATTTAGAATAAGGAGAAAAAAACCCAATAAACTTCTGAAATAATCCCTTTGCAGTCATGAGAAACTACCATGTACGGTCCCACGCTGATGAGCCCAGCTATAATCCAGTCCTAGCTTTCTGCTGACTAGCTGAGCTCTGGTGGTTTATTATGTCAGTGGAACCCCTCAAAAGAATTATAGCCTTTTAGTCAACTCTGAACCATGTATTATTATGAATACTAAACTGGTTCAAACAGTCTATTGGTCCTGCTATAACATTAGACAAAGTCTTAAGAGATTACCTATCTCTTCAAAGAATGTGTTTTCATTGGCGTCAGATCCCGCTGAAAGCAGGCGGGAACATTTGTGGATATGTTGTGCACAATGTCCCTGGAGCAAGCACATGGCAAGGTATAAACACCACGACAGAGCTCCCGTCACCACAGCACTGCAAAATAAAAGGCTTCCACCGCAAGCACAACCTAATCTTAACTACTCATAATAAAAACACATTAAATGGCGCTCAGAATAAATACAGATACGGGTGATGCAGGCAACATCCACATCATGGTGGCAAGTTACTGCAAGTTACACGGTGGTGAATAAAAACTAAGGTTAACTTGAAAATAGATTTCAGCATTAGCCCTGCAAAACAAAGGCCTCAGGCAAGTTCCTGCATCCAAGAGGTCCCAGTGGATGACATGACTGCAGCAGGACCCTAATTTGTATTTTAAGTTGCCGTTCTAATATTGGCAACTGGAGCAGGACTACAACTCCATGACTGATCACTACATTAAGCCCTGGGTTTGCTACGCACTGTCTGCAAGTCCAGCTCATAACTCTGAAATTTTTTTAGTCTCCACTGCCGGGGCTTGACAATTAACTATTTAATGGAAAGCATGTTTTGGAGGTTTTTTTTTAATGTGAATCTCAACCCACAGTGCTCATTATTCCACAGGAAGAATACAAACACATAAACTGTGTTATATAGGCCCTGGATGCAAGTATCTCGAAGCCAACGTGGTTTACAGGCTGTGCTGTGTGTCAGAGCATCTGCCCAGATCCCATATGAGTGAAAAAAGAGGTCCCACCAAGCAGTTGCATTTAGGCCGTGGGAACAGTTGGACCTACGGGTTAGTTCTTGTCTGAGCTGGCTGAGAAGTCCCAAAGCAGCGGGAAGACCCTCTACACGTACAAAGTGAAATGTGGTTATGAAAGGCCAACAAAAGCCTAAGATTGGGCTGCAGAGATCTTTCTTGTCTCACTGCTCTTACCTGCCCTGCAGAATTGCATTGAATTTGTCGGGTTCAACATGAAAACAAAACCTGACCCTTAATTTCAGCATCAGCTGTTGGCTGAAGTGAATCAGTGGGGCAAAAGCACAGGAGAGGCAGACAAACGCCCCATTCGGTGTGTGTTTGCTGGCATCTGCACGGCCATTCCCAGGAGAGGCAGATCCTCTGTCAGTCCCAGGTCAATCCAACCGAGAGCCAGGACTGGCGGGTAGGGCAATTTCAGAGCACTATATTGTTTGGACTCTGATTCTGGAATCACTGCACTCTGCAGAGTCGTGCTCTGTGGGCGGTGACTACAGTGCTATAATTACCACTATAATTACATTGGCACGTTTCCTTCTTGGCGAGCCCCACAGAATTACAGTCCCGTTACCTGACCTGGGTTTCCGATAGTCCCAACACAATGGGCTGTAGCAACTTTCTTTTGGTCTGGCCACAAGCTGGAAGGGTTAGTATGAATTGGAAGGCCAGGAATGCCAAGATAGTTTTTTTCCAGAGCAAAAAAAAAAATGTTGTCAACATCCACTTTGACTGCAAGTATCACTTGTGGCTCCTTCAGGAGGTAAAGTGGAGGAGGAACAGAGGAATCAGAACATTGGAAGAATCCGGCACTGCAAAGGAGAAGGACACCTTTGACTAGCAAATCTCACCCATCGTTAACTTCTGCCTCAAGTAACTGCATTGTAAACACACATGAGCTGGGTGTGCCTGATAAATATGTCAGCCATGACAATTAAATTATTTGCATTGAACTTTGGCATTAATGTTGCAGTGGTAATTCTCATCTACCCTGTAGCTACTGCTTCGGGATTTGGTGGGTTAAAAAACTCAAAACCATCTTGTGTTCACCCAGTTCACCTCTGGGTTTTGATCCTGCCCATAATGAATCACATGTGAACCTCGAATCACGTAAAACAATGATATGCTTTATGTACCACGTGGTCTTCAGATGGGAGACCCAGACAACTCCTTTCTGCTCTCTGTGAAGGCATGTTTTTTCCCAAAATCAAACACAATTCCTGCAGAAGAGCTGTGGTGAGTTTCCACGCTCCTCCAAGCGGGATCCGGCACTGCAGCCCCGGGTCGGGAGATGGAGCTTGCTGTGTCCCAGCAGGCCGTTGTCTGGATGAAACCAGAGACTCCACTGCAAATCTTTTGCAGATCCTTCTTTTCTTTATAGCACACAGGGGGATTTGGTTTTTGGTGACTTTGCTGAACAATTCTCTGAACCAAGGCTTCTTCTTGAAACTCTTTTCTCTAGTTTCTGATGTATTTTTCTCCCTGCTGATTTGGACTCGACCTGGGAATACGGGTGTTACAGCATGTTCAGCACTTCTCTGTGTCAAGCTGCAGCTGACTGAGGTAGCCACTTCACACAAGGAAATTATTTGAGGTTTTCTGAGAGCCTCTTGACAATAGGTAAAGATTGTTTCAGCTTGTGGGAGTGCCAGCTTCAAGGCTTTATAACCTGAATGACATGTAATGTCATAAAAACTCCTGCTAAAACTCACTCTATCCTTTCAAGATGTTAATTTTGACGTCAATATCTGTCATTTCAACCATCAGAGAGCAGCTTATCTGGATAAGAACCAGCAAGTCAGAGATTGCCTACAAGTATCTCCTAAGAAGAGTCTCTTCCATATATTATTTTAGCTAAGAATATAACTCTCCATGTCTTGCAGATCTCTTCCCCATTCTCTCAGGGGGAAAAAAAATGTACTGTGAGAAAAAGGGAAAAACAGATGCTTTTGGCCAAAGCTCTTATCTGGTGACTAAGCAGATTGCAGTCTCTGATATGTCTCAATCTGAACAGCCCCATTTTAATGACACTGCCACACATAATTTGTAACAGAACTTCCATTTTTCTTTAGCTAGTGCAGTAGTCACAGAAATCCTGACTGCTGGGCATTATCTGCCTTATATTACTTGTAATTGTATCACATTTTTGTTTATATCCACAAGTAATAAAAAACATGCATAACTTTAGTTTGACTTAAAGAATAAAGTAAATACATAATTCTGGCAAATTGTTTGGAATTATAGTTTAACAGCATCTGGTTCAGATATTCTGTAGTAAATTGTTGGCACCGACATTGCCACATTTTTTTTTTTATTTGAACCAAAATGTTCTCAGAAACATGTGTTTTTCGTCCAACTTCCATGTAATCCATTTTATGACGGCCACAAAGCTTACAAAGGTTGAAACTTAAACTACCTGGGCAGAAGGGATTGTTTCTGGACACTCATTACACAGCTGATTAACTGAGGAATAAGCAATTCTGGCATGCAACCTAGCATGTCGGTTGTTTTGGCTTTTTGTCTCAAGGAGTTGTCTTTCTTGAAATACCTCCCCAGGTACAATGTGTACATTCCACCCTGTTTTGCTCACAAATTACATACCTGTCTTTTATGTCAAGTCCAATAAAGCTGCACCAGGTTTTCTTATTCCACATTAAAAGTAACCAATTACTTGAGTAAATACCTGCTTTAAAAATATCTCAGAGTGGTTTCCTACTGCTCTAAATGCTAAAATATTCGACAGCATTTCTGACTCATATAAATCTTTCAAATAGTTCGTATTTTATCAGAGAAGCCAGACCACCTTTAAAACTGGTGTATAACTCATTCAGACCATTTCTCAAATACTTGTTTTATACAACCAATCAGAAAAAGAATGGCTGTATAATTTTTAATTTAATTAGCTCTGACTTTTCTTGCATTTCATTCTCTGTGACTTTATTGTCAACTTCTGCTCGTTCATCATAAAAACTAGTTACTAGAGATTCAAAAATACTAAATCGATGATGAGAGGGGAAAAGTGGCTTAAAATACAACCCTTTGAAGCTTCCCAACAGACCCACATTTACTGAGCCTAACAGGTTCTCCAGTGTCGAATCCCATTTCAGTCACTGTCAGCAGCTTTATTCGCACCATCCGAGAACTAACTTGTGGGAATTAAATCAACATGTTCCCAGAGCAGGTCCCACACCAGAAGGAACCAAGTCCAAGAGGCAGCTTCCTCCGCTCTCCTGACCACTTTTCCAGCAAGGCTTTGCAGCTCTGGGCTGGCTTCATAATGATGTGTCATTTGCAAGTCAGCACCTTGCACTAAGCCCCGAGGTGGGGAAATTACCCAGGAGCAGAGGCAACAATAAATTCCCGTCTTGCTTATTTTCTCAAGTCTGATGAAATCCCATTGCACGGCTAGGGCTGCACAGCACAGCTTACTCTAGCTCTACTGTGAAATGTGTTTAGTCACAGATAGAAAACCCAGAATCCAGACCTTGGCACACCTTCCCCACAGCATCCTCTTCCCTTTTGAAGTCATCGGCCTCTCCGTCCTTCATAACTGGGTGTGCTCACTCTCTCCTGTGCGCTGGAGCCTCTTGCACAGCATTCCTCAGCCTTCACCTGCCTGCAACGGCCTTGCAGGGACACAGCCCTGTTAATAGTCATGAAAGCTGCTCATCTTCCTAAAGACGCCAAACAATTAAGTACTTCCCATTTAAAGGGAGTTGCAAAATGCTCATGCCACTGCTTGATCATATGAAGTCTTAATCAAACTATGAAACACTCTTAAAAAGTAAAACGTATGTATGTTAGCTGAAGGGAATTCAGAGTGTATTCCTGAAAGCCAACAGGGGTTTAAAACTGCTGGAAGGAGTTGTGATCCTCTCCGAAGTGTTACTGCTCAACACATCATCAAACGCCTCGCAACCAGACACCATCCTGCAATCAGGCGCCTGCATCCACGCAAGCTCCCTGTGTTGGAGCAAAGCTGCAGGATCAGTGCCTCGGTGCCTTGGGATTCAGGCATCCCAAGTCCCCTGGAAACCAGCCCCTAAATCACTGGAATTGGTAACATCTACAAGATTACCTTGGCAGTGATCAGGCTGGCAGAGAGTGAGTTACACCACGCTCCAAGAGACACCACATTTGCTAAAGCA
Source organism: Empidonax traillii (assembly GCF_003031625.1). Taxonomy (NCBI): domain Eukaryota; kingdom Metazoa; phylum Chordata; class Aves; order Passeriformes; family Tyrannidae; genus Empidonax; species Empidonax traillii. The sequence continues at coordinate 973,271 of NW_020955215.1, forward strand.
TGACTTGTGGATCACGCGCGTTTTCCCTGACAGCACTCACCTTTAAAATGCAGGCACAGCTTCCTGCCTTGCTGAGGAAGGGATGAGTGGGACCAGATCCTCTAATGCCAGGAGCACCCTGACGAGTGACCTCGAGAGGGAAAAGCAGGGAAAAATCCTGCAGCTCTGAGTGCCATCCACCACCCAGCTATGTGTGCTGAGCAGGAGGAGATGGAAAATGCTCAATGTGCTGACAGCCGGCAGATTTCTTCCCCAAAATGACACGAGCAGGGGCTATTTTAGGCACGGTTTTAGTGAGGAAAAGATGTTAAAATAACCTTGGTTGGAGCAATTAATACAATATAGGCTGAAGGGGAGGACGAGCCCCACTAGGGCAGCCAGGGCTGCGTAGTTCAAAGGACATACTCTGGGAGATTGTGAGTCCTGACTAGAGAAGCCAACCAGATGGAGGGACCCCAGGTCTGGCACATGGAGGATGGTCAGAATCCCTTTAAGTCAAAAGGACAAAACCCATCCAAAAACTGTAACTTTAAAAAGAGGCAGAAAGATTGATGAGGAATGGCTGCAGGAGGGCATCAAACATAAGGCAATAGGGAAAAGGCATTAGGAGACAGCATCATTTGTGAGGCACTGGGGAACGAATATATTATATGTAGAATACCAACTTGCTGGTTAGGAACAGTACATTGGCTGTTACTTCCTCCAACAGAGAAAAACTGCCATCTCTTAAATTCTCCTGCCCATACTCCCTCTGTTCTGCTCCTGAGTTCATTCAGTCCCTCGTCTTTGAACACTGGAGACGAGAATTGTTAAAGTTGAGCTAAGTTAGATCTAGCAAAGGCAATTAAAGAGCAAAACTCTTCAGCAGTATAAATAGTAAGAGAACAAGGACAAAAGAAGGGCCAGCAGGCACTCCGGGCGAGGTATAAATGAAGAAGAAAAACCTATTCCTTTAATAGCCCTGTTGTCAGAAAGGGCAGAGCCCATCCCAGAGGCGCAGGGGCTTTGCAGACATCCTCACTGGCACAGCCAGTTCCTTAGAAGAAAAGCTGCAAGTTGCAGTTCCAAAGGCAGCAGCATGTTGATAAAAGGGAATTTCCACACGAGCTTGGCATCACTGCTAAGAATTTCAATCTTAAAAAAGATGTTTCGATGTCAAACCCTACAGAACGATAAAAATAAAAATAAAACTTCGCAGGGCTCAGGCGCAGCGCACAGCCCCCCCCTCCGGCCTGAGACAACACCGGGGAAGGCTCAGGCGAGCGGGGGCTGTCGGGGGGCTGCGAGGGGGTGTCAGGACGTGCCTGCTGGTGCGTAGCCGTGGAGCCATGGTCCTGCGGCGCGGTGTCACGTCCCGCCGCGGAGACCCTTGCTCGGGGAGGTGTGAGTGGATTTCCTCAAGTGCATTTTGACAGCTGTGAGGGAGCGGGCGGCAGCAGCAGCTGGAGACATTCCTGGCTGCGCCCCCCCCCCCTCCCCGGCGGGACCCCCGCCCCCGGCAAGGCACAGCGCGCCCCGGCACTGCCGGGGGCTCGGGGGCTGCTAGGGGCGGGGGGGACACAGGACCGCATGGGGCCTGCGGGGTCTGATGAAACATCTGATGTGCATTACGGCAGGGCAAGGGGAGACACGCACGCCCCCTCCCCAGCCAGCGCGGCACTTCTCGTCACCTGCTATGGATTTTCCTACGTTGTCGTGCGTTGTCCCCCCTCCTCCCCGCTCCAGCTACGGGACAAAAGGCAGCAGCCAGAGCTGGATGGGGATTGCTCGGGATGATGGGGGGGGGGGGGGGGGG
>NW_020955215.1:976424-1011758 GCF_003031625.1 Empidonax traillii
CGGCGGCGGCGGGGGGAAGGCGCGACCATGTGCGCGGAGCTCGGCGGAAAGCTGGTGGCCCCGGCGCTGCTGCTGCTGCTGGCCACGGCCCTGCTGCTGGCCAGCGCCCGGGCGGCCGCGGGCACTGAGGCCACGCACCCGCCGGAGGGGCCGCAGGACAGGACCCCGCAGCAGAAGGGGCGCCTGTCCCTGCAGAACACAGGTACGGGGGGGACCGGGGTGGTCTTTGCGCGTCCCCCTCCCCTCGCTGCTGCAGCCTCGTCGAGTTCTGACAGGCTTTTTATTTCGGTGCGCGACTGTCAGGCATAAATCAGCAGAGGAAATCAGAGCTCGCTCCTAATTACCTTTAAAGCCCGGCTCTGCCAAGCACGTGTTGCCCGCTCACAGCCGCGGCCCCGCGCCGGGCACGGAGCGGCTCTGCCGGGCTCCCAGCGGCCCCGGGGCGGCCCGAGCCCCGCGGAGATGCTGGGCCGGGGAGGAGAAAGTTTCTCGAAACCGGGTCGAGGGCTGGGGGCGAGCCGGGAGGGCCGGGAAGGGCCGGAATGACCGCAGCTTTGCCCCCTCCGCAGGGAGCCGTGCAATGATGCAACGGGCTGGGGGTTTCTCTCCTCCTCTCCCGCCCTCCGCGCTCCCTCCCCCGGGTATTATCTGCCTAGAAAAAGAGAGCTGAGGCGTGCACTTCGCTGGATCGCTTCCCAGCCGTGCAAAGAGAGAGCGCGGGATCCAGACGCTTCCCTTCCCCCTCGTCTTCAACCCCCCCGCCGCCCCTTCTCCCTTGCCCCTTTTTTTTTTTTTTTTTTTTTTTTTTTTTTTTTTTTTTTTTTTTTTTTTTTTTTTTTTTTTTTTTTTTTTTTTTTTTTTTTTTTTTTAACACTCTCGGTGCTGCGAGACGTGTTTAAACACACACGAGCAGGAATGCACGAATGCCCATTAGGGACTGCCACATGTGAATCACGGCACTGTGCAGTTCTCAGCACGCTGGAGCCAGGACATGTGATCCGGCAAAGGGTTTGCATCCGGATGCCAACACAAGCACCACAGCCGCGCTCCCGGCCCCGGCAGCGCCCGGCTCCGCGCTCCACAAAGGGTTCCAGTGCCCCTTTCCCCCTGCCCCGGGACGGGTGGGTTTGCGCAGCTTTTCGCCCGTGGCTCAGACAATCCCCGCAGCACACGCCCGGGGCTCCCCTCTGCCACCCACTGATGGGCTTCGGGGCAGGTAGAAGGGGAAAAAAAGGAAAAAAAAAAAAAAAAAGCAGCGGCAGTGCATTTTGAGTGTGTGGGGCGGGGGGGGAGGGTCGTGTGAACTCCAGCAGGCTCTGCATTTCCATCCACGGCTCCTCTCTCTGCCTTGCAGCGGGTTGAAATTAGACCGAAAGTTGCTGTAAAGACTTGCAAATGGACCGCATGGCACAGGGGGAGGCTGGGGATGGCTGAAACACGCTGCGGTTCGAGGGGGATTAGGCTGGCTCCCAAGGGCGAACTTTAATTAAAGGTACCACAGGGCACAGAGTACAGGAATTCTTAGCATCCTCAGTTCTGGTCTAAAAGCTGCCCCTGTTTAACTTTATCCCCAGGCTTTTTCAGCAACCACCTTCCCCCTGGCAGTACTACTATTTCCATTTTTTTTTAAAGGACCAGAAGCTGTCGTGTTAAGAATTAGATTTTTGGGTTGGTGGTTGGTTTTTTTGGAAAGTGAGTATTAGACAGCATTTTTTACAGTATTACATAACATCTGAAAGGGCAGAATAAATACATATGTAACTATTAGCTCCAGTTCATCTATTTTATGTACTACATATGTAAATGTATATATTTTGTATTGATTTCTGCATAGGTGAGCATGTAGTTGCAGTTTTAGACAGCACTCAGTGCAAAGGACTTTATGCATCAGTGGGAGATTTGCCAGTAACTTGATAGACATCCTGACAGGTAAAACCCAGTGGTCTGTAAAAAAACCTTGTGCTAAATGGCCAGAAACTAGCTCAAAATCCCAAAACCGAAAAATTTTGGCTGGCTGGGTTCTGGGCTTCTCATTGTGGCACTTAAAGCTGATGGGGGACTGTGAACAAACAGACAGCAAAAATCATGCCTGTCCTTTGCTCCTGAGGAATGCAAGAGCATTAGACAGTTCTCAAGAGAAATAGCTTGACGTAAGCATCGCGGATTTGGCATTTGTTTCTCAGATATCACTTTCATAACGTAATACACCCAAGTTTTGGCCTAATTTCTGCAAAAAGTGGGCACTCCGCGGGTACAATTAATTGTTGTCATGCATTTTTCTTTCAAACTCATGTTGGTAGCAAAATAACTCCCTCTCCCCTACCCACCACCAGTTTCTATGAACAGTTCTTCCATTTAACTCTAACCAATACTTGTTTTAGCTGAAATCCAGCACTGCCTGGTAAATGCTGGTGATGTGGGATGTGGAGTGTTTGAATGCTTTGAGAACAATTCTTGCGAGATCCGAGGCTTACACGAGATCTGCATGACATTCCTGCACAACGCTGGAAAATTCGATGCCCAGGTAACATGGTGAAATGTCCTACATATCTGCTTGCTTCTAACATACACTTGGCCTGTATTTCATTTCCTTAACACATCTTTGCTAACAACAAAAAAAAATTCCATTACAGAGCAAGTCTGCTTCTGCCATGATTTACTAACTCAGTAAGAATTCTTCTGTTGAAAGGTCCAGAATCAAGACCTCAGGACAGTAACAAAGCAGTGGTGTGCAACCTGTCCCAGGAGACAGGCTGTCTCTTGCTACAGCTCCCTGGATCCCTTCCACCTACTGTACCCAGGATAGCTGCAGCAGAACACTAATGTAGCCAAACATGGTTTTAAGGAACACTGGGTGACTTAAGCCTCTGCACCATGTTTGTTCAAAGCTGATCCTGAAGCGCAGTGTGGGCACCCAGTTCATTTAGACTTATCACAATATTTCCCAACATGCAGTTATTAAAGTCGGCTCTCAGGACTTGCACACAACCAGTCCAGGCAACCTCCTAAAGCTGCTGTACTCAAATAAGCCTTTGGTTCGAGCACTGACGTTGAAATACGTTACTTAGATGGTATGTGGTATTAAGTTTGTCTCCTTCATTTTCTCCCCAGACCATTTATGCATCATTGAGACATCCTGTTATTATGTCTTGTAAACCTACTCTCCCATTTCAGTGTGGAGGGAAGGGAACATTCCTACAGGCCAGCGGCATTTGGCTTGACCAGGCAGTTTTCAGTATAACTTGACTAAAAGCACCAGCTACATGGCACTGTTAAAAGCGTGGTACAAAGTAGAGCTGTCTGCAGTATCCAGCCTGTTCCATGAGGGATGGTGGGACCACCCAGTAGGAAGCACTTTTGAAGTGCTGGAGTTTTAGGCTCAAATGCTCAAGGACGTACCAAGGGTCTGGCTAGTCCTTAAAGTGGGAATTGCTGCTTTTGTGGGTATCTGAAAACCTTCAACCTAATTTTCAAGTGGCTTCCAGAAAACACTCGTTTCTTTTTGCACAATATTCTGTCCGAAAACAGAGTTGAGCAAAGAAGCAAGTCCTGTTGGGAGGGGAGGGAAAGGTGCCTACAAAGGCTGAGTGTAACCATTGATGCCTGATCCCCTGATATTGCTCATCAAATATAGCCTGTTTCACATCCAGGCTGTCTCTATTGCAGTGCAGAAGATTTAAACCCCTGGAGCTTTATTTAATATGGAGGTGGGTTTAGCCTCTGCTATGACATGACTTTTCACAGCTCCTCTCTGTATTATCTACAGTTATTTCAGGCTGCATTAAATGACAAGACTAACACTGTCCATTTTCTGTTCTCTGCTCTGAAACCTGAGAATTGATGTCAGGTTTGGTTTATGTAAGAATTCTCTTTTTCATCCTTATTTGCCTACTGTGCTCTGCATGTTTGTTACTGAAGGGAAGGGCAAGTAAGTGCCTTTGGTATGGGGAATAGAAAGGGATGATGACTGAAGGAGCTCTTTGATCAGCAAGAAATATTTCTGGCTTGAAACAATTTGGGGACAACATCTGCTTGCAGGTCTGGGAGAATCTTACTTAGTGACAGTGGAGCTGTGCCAATGTACTCTTGGGATAAAGGGGAACAAGGATTTGGTCTTCATGAAGCACCTGTGGAAAATCTGAAGCTGATGAAGAGGTGGAGGCAGTGCAAGATTCTGTTGCTCAGCAAAGGAAAGGGAGTTCTGAGCAGAGCAGTAGCATGAATGGCAGCTGCAGTGTCAGATGGCAAAGAGGAAAGGAGGGGATGGGCTTGGTGTCCACTAAGCAAGTGAATGAAGGAATCCCAAATAATGGTTAAAGAGAAGCTGCTAAAGCAGCTCTTCCCCACCTTACTTTTTTAGTTTCTTGATTTAATCACACAGAATTTCTTGCAGCAGACATAAAGACACTGGAGGATTATTAGTAGTGCTGACTTGAGCCCCTCTCTGAGGGAATGGTAGTAGAGAAAATATTGACAGCTGTAGAATGGGGCAGGTGCTTATAAAATCATGCATACATGTCTAGGAGTTTGTGAACTAATTTTAAAATAAAACCTAATTTGCAGTTACTGAAGGGGCATCTGCTTGTGGTCCTGAGGACCTCAGCCATGGCAGGATGCCCTCTCTTTTGTTTGAACCTGCTGTTCTGCCATCGTAGAAGCAAATTAATCCAGTAACTCTAGCACTGAACTACTTTAAGGTGCTTGCTTTTGCTCTTTCCCTCATTGGGCATTCAGCTGTTGGGTCAGGGGAAACCTCAAAGCACTAGTGAGGAAGCCCTGGCTGCCTCAGATGCACTGGGATGGCAAAGCTAGGTGACTTGGCATGGTCTTTAAGGGCAGAGAAACAAGGAGAAGAGAGTGAAAAGCCATTAAGTGATACCCTTAGCACTGTAATAACCCTTGACATTGTCCTGCGGAGGAGCAGCTGGCTGGGCATAAATCAGCTGCCGTGCTTAATGGACAAAAATACAGACCTACTCCATTTCTTTTCTTCTCAGGGAAAATCCTTCATTAAAGACGCTCTGAAGTGTAAGGCTCATGCCTTGAGGCATAAATTCAGCTGCATCAGCCGTAAGTGCCCTGCCATTAAAGAGATGGTGTTCCAGTTACAGCGGGAGTGCTACCTGAAGCATGACCTCTGCTCTGCTGCCAAGGAGAACGTCCAGGTCATTGTGGAGATGATTCACTTCAAAGACCTGCTGCAGCATGAGTAAGTGCCTCCGTGCTGGTGCAGTCAGAGCGTGGGAGCTCCTTCCAGGAGCGCGGTGGTGCCAGTGGGCTGCTTCACCTCCTTCTGGCCTTAAGCACCTCTTGTTTTCCCATGTACAAGGCCGAGGTAACGCTTTCTTTGCAGGGGCCCGTGAAGAATAGTTTGTGTTCAAAGGGCTAGATGTGAACTGTGGAAGGAGCTGAAGTGGGTTGAAGTTGGATCTGCCTGTCCCCTTGGTCCTTTGGCAAATGCATTGTCAGTATCTGTCATTTCCAGAAGCATCTGACAATGTCTCTTTGCTTTCTGAGCTCAAAGGCATCATTCTTGACCCCAGTATCCTGTTAAAGATGACAGCTAGAGAAGGGGGAAGAAGGTTTATGCAAAGTTGTCAGCAAGATGATAATTTCTTCTTTAAATACATACTTTCAAATGTCTTGTAGTTAATTGTCCCTGAAAGAGCTGCAGTCCCCCAGGTAATCTCCCATTCATCTTATTCTTTATTAATCTCAGATGCTTTTTAATAAAACATGGAGATGTACAAAATGAAGGCAGAAGTCAGATTTTGAGGACTTCATTCCTCTGACTGGGAACACAGCTGTCCTCCAAGGAATGGCAGGCACGAATCCCATTTGGAATTGATCAAAGCTGCTACATGACAGCAGCAAACCAGGCACAAGCTGTTTGTACTGACTCTTTGTGCACAAATGCAAAAATCAGAGCCTGTTTTTCTTGCAGGTGAACATCTCACTCCCAAACAAGAAGGCTGAGCCACAGCCTGGCATCAGGCTTAAGCTTAGAGCATCTTCCTACCACACCTCTGTGCCTTGGTATTAACACAGAAAGTCCAAAGCCCAGCTGTCATGACAGCCAATTTTTTTGCAGAATCATTTCTTTTGGAATTTTAGCCTTGCATTTTCATCAGTGTCCAGAGGAGCTGTGTGCTCTGATTCCCTTACTTTCTGTTGAAAACCAGCCCCCTAATACTTAGCTGCAGTTGCAGAGGGATGCTTCGATGCCAATTTACTTGCATAAATCATATGCTGTGGTTTGTACAAGCTGAACATGGTTGCCTGAAAGCAAGGCCCTTTCCACGGACATTCCTGAGGCTGGGATCAAAGGCATGGCTGGTGGCAGAGCCTGGCCTTGCCAGGGCTGCTGTGCCCGGGGCGATGGGCAGCATCCCACTGGCTGGTGCAGAGGGGAAGAGGGTTCCATCCTGCACAGCAGCACCTCTCTGGGCACTGCTGGGACTGTGTTAGCAGGCTGTAAATTGGGTACTTGGCACCAATTAACCCCCCCATCGTTTGGGGATGAAAAGAGCTATGAAAGCCAAAAGCCTGTCCAAAGAGGAGTAACTTATTTTATGAACAGGCTAAAGCAGGAATGCTCAAAGGCAGCTGCTTATTTCTGGGGATCTGAACTGGGGGCTTGTTGGTTTGAGAAGAGATGGGTCATTCAGTGAACACCTATAATTTGCATGATCTCATTTAGCGCATCCTACACTTCAGCATCTCACGGAGTCAGAGCTCAGTTCTCCTATGCGGGACTCCCCAAATAGAACCAGCCAGCCTCCTCCCCTCCCCTAAATTTAGAGGCCATCTCTGAAGCTCCTGAACTAAGGAACTTGTTCGAGATCAATAGGCAAGTGTGGCAGAGCTGGAAATAAAATCACGTCTGCTGACTTGCAGCCTTGTGCTCAGTTCAGGTACTCTGGTCAGGCCAGCTGAACTGCAGAAAGTAAAACAGGGAAGGAGAAATGGGCCAGTATTAATCCGCAGGGCTCTGGCAGGCTCTGAATACCTGAAATATTTGGCAGCTGAGCCACTTTTTAGTCATACCAACGACCTTTTTTTCCTACAAAGATTTTTGTAAAGGTTATGCCCAATTTGAAGAACTAATTTCTTTCTTTTTTTTTTTTTTTTTTTTTTTTTTTTTTTTTTTTTTTTTTTTTTTTTTTTTTTTTTTTTAATTTCCTTCTGCTGGATCGCTTTGTATGCAACATGCTCAGTTCTCTCTTCTATTTCACATTTAAAACAAAACCTAGGAGCAGAGAAGCAAGTGGCAGCTCTCAGACTTTTCCTCTATTTTGTTCTGACTGTTCTCTCCCGATGAGTGTTGTGGAACACGACCAGGGTGGTGAAGCCTCCTCCTGAGTCAGCTGTGGTGGGGTGGGGGTCAGGCTGATTTGCTATGGTGGAAGTGGTGACAGGCCTTGGCAGATTGGTCGCTGCTGCATTCCAAGTAACTTTTTTTTTTAAACAGCAGAAACAATCCAACCATGGGAAATATTTTGAGATAGGGGAATAGGTGGCTCTCTAAGATTAGCGATTCAAAATGAGTTTAAGCAGTTGGATAGTGTCAGACACTGATCATAATCTGTTAAGTTTTCCTTGCTTCTTCTGACTTAGTTAATGAGAAGAGATTTAGACTTGTCCACAGCTACCAGAGCTGGTGGATGGTGTGCCTAGAAGGTGCACCCCCACCACCCCACACAGCCATGAGTGCTGTCCCCGGGCAGTTTTCCAGTTGTGCTGGGGATGGTTCCTACCGTGGAAGATTTTTAAGCACGTCCTTCTGGGCCTGCAAGCAGCTGAGCAGTTGTGTCAATAGACAACATCAATATTGACCCACAAAACTTGTGACCACAACTATTTTAAAATCGCTGCACTCGGTGACCTGTGGCTGAAGAAGCCCAAGTGCCTGTGCTTGGGCTGCTTGCGCTGCGGGGACTCACAGGGATGAGGGTAGGAAGCACAAATGGTATTTAGCCAGGGCTTGTTTGGCTGGGAAAAGGTATATACTGAAAGCTGTACTCAACTCTGTAAGGACATGAAAAAAGACAACCATGGTGTGGGAAGAAAAAGTACCAGCAAAGTGGATTTCCATGTGTCTGAGTTCTGTGCTGTCAGATCCCGAGTTCAGATAGGATCTCACCTGTGCTGGAGATCAATACCCAGTGCTTCACAGATGAGAAAAGCCAAAGAACCTCTTTTTTGCTTTCATAGAAATGAGGCAGTGCCCCGCTCTTGCAGACTGGTGATTGGTGAATTCTCTGTACCTGCCATTCACCTGGAGGTAGCAATTGCTTGATGAAGCTGATGGCTGAGGACATGAGCAGGTTTCCTTTGTGGTGTGTCCTGACTAATAACAATGAAATGTTGTGGGAAGAGAGAGAGGCAGAAACTGTGAGACAGCAGTTCTTCCATTTGCCAAGCAGGGAGACCTCATCTGTTCCTCTGGTGGACATTCCAGTTCTCCACTGGGAGAGTAATCAAGGCAGATCCAGTAAAGCTTTGACAGGATGCCACCATGTCCTACGGCAAAGTGGCCAATCAGAATATAGTATATTGCATAAAAAACATGCTGCAGAATTGCTCTCCAAGGCTGCTGAGTCAGTGGGTGGCAGGGGCTCACACCACTGAACTGTGCTGTGCCAGGAGAAGGCGAGGCAGAATCCCTTGTTTATTTTAACTCTCCTCTCCCTGTTTCTTTTACCTCTAGGCCATACGTTGACCTAGTGAATATCCTGCTCACCTGTGGCGAGGAGGTGAAAAAGGCAATAACAAGAAGCGTCCAGGCCCAGTGTGAACAGAACTGGGGAAGTCTCTGCTCCATCCTGAGCTTCTGCACCTCGACCGTGCACGGTGACGCCGCCCTGGGCGCCGAGAAGAAGCTGGGTGAAGCAACCAAAGGCGGTGCTGGCCGTGGGGACATGCTGGCCCACTCTGACCCCGAACACAGGGAGAGCTCGAGAGCATCCAAGGGAGAGAGAGGTACCAAGGGCCACTTGAACACCCACGCCCGGGTGAAAGCAGGGGGCCACAGTCCCAAAGGGGCACAAGGGATCATGGACCGGGCAGACGAACTGTCCGACTTCTCCGACATCCGGAGGTGAAAAAAGGCACCAGCTCCCCCTTCCCCCCCATCCTCCCCCCTCCACCGGAATCCTCCTGAGTTCCATCTTCCCGTCTATGGACATTCCAAAGCATTTCCCATTCAGAGGTCAAGCACAGGGCATTGCAAGATATATATGGACCTCGGCAACAGTGTATATAGTAGCAAAGGGAGAGCAGTGGCAATAGGTTATCGATCCAGCAAACTCGACACTCGAGCAGCCACCAAACGTGGCAAAATGTCTCCAACTAAATTCTTTTCCCCTTTTTTATGAAACAGGCATAATCTGAAATTTAGGATCTTGTTTGGGGATTGTTGGGTTGGTTTTGGGGTTTGTTTTGTTTTTTTCCCTTGGTCTCCTTGGCTGGGGAGACTGTTCCGTGAGGGCTCTGCCAGACTGCATGTGGCTGCTTGTGGCTTAGCACCTCCAAAGGTCTAGGGCACAGCCTTACAGCAGATGGATGAATTCCAAGGGGATTTGGTTTCTGCTTGTGGCTGAGAACGCAAGAGCTCCAGGCTCTCTATGTGAAGCTCTCTAATGAAGCAGCTGCCCCGTCTCTCGCACAGGAACCGTGCGGTCTGGAGCTCCACCACTTTCTCTTAACTAACTTCTGAGCCATTGTTCCCACCTGGGTGACGCTGCCTGGTTTTAAGTGACCCCCTGTTTGTTTTGAACCACTGCATAACTTGACACTTGCTGATCACGGCATCATACCCCGTCCCTTCAGTCTATCACAGGCGAGTAGTCAGCTTCCAGACAAGGCAATGTGACTGTTAAAGACTTGCACAGCGTGGAGGACCCCAAAAAGTATTCTCGTGGACCTCTAAAAACCCTGTGCATATTCTCTGCTTACATCTGCCCCCTCAGTGATACAGGTCTTCCACCCTTATAGACAGCCCAAGCCTAAAGGGATGGGTGTGGGCTCAGACAGCGAAGGACCCCATATGTTTAGTTCTTCTGTAGGGCTGCGTTGAAGGCCCATCAGAAATCTGTCTCTCCTTAGCAGTAGCGTGGTGTGGTTTGCTGAGATGTGGAGCCCCACTCTAACCTGCCTATAGCTATGGTTTTATCCAAATGCCAAAGATAAGGAGAGGGGATTGACTTGGGTTTTTTAATTTGTTGCGCAGATAATGACCACCAGTCTCCACAGAGTGAGTTAGTAAAGATGAAGAGTGTCAAGAGGTTATTGTCTTTAAGCAGTTTCAAGTGTGAATGAGGTGTTTGGCCATATCTCTCCTACCCCCTATGCAATTGTAATTCTCAGGTTGCAGCTCTGCAATCCTATATCCCCAGATATTGTACTGGAAATGGAGGTTACAGCATCCACGGGGACAGAAAGGTGAGCTCTCAGCTTCCTCAAGAGAAAAAGTGAGTTTTCTTAGAAAGTGGGAATCACACCAGGGATTTGAGCCTTCTCATTTAGAAAGTTTGGGAGGAAAGCTGTGGGGGCAGGAAGGCAGTTCAGCAGGGACAGAACGTACCCAGTGAACTAACGTACGTCTTGTCGCATGGTGGGAAGGAGCTGCATAAGCAGTAGAGGGTGTTGGAATTTGGCTACAATTTCCAACTCAGATTTTAGTTACTGCTGAGTGAACACGGCTCCTAATAGCTGTATTCAGGGTTTAATGCGTGGATCCACCCGCAGAAGTTAGAGGCACTGCTTTTAATAGCAACCACGTAGGAAGCAAGAGAGGACAGTTAAGTTGAAAAGGTGTGTCTCTGTGATCACCAGGTCTTTGCTGAAGGACATGACCCTGATCCTGGCCTGATTTTAGCAAAGTTCTCTGATACCATTTTTGTTTGACTCCAAGTGGGAAGAGGTGGGATCAGGCCAGATGCTGTAGCAGCAAAGACCGTGGTGATGTGCCAGTGGGTGTGGCAGCTGCCCTGCTGGGCTGGTGACAGCTCTGCCATCCCTGGGGCACCCAGGCTGTCCCACGGAGAAACTTGGGAAAGTTGGTTTGGGTCTGAGTGTTGGCCACCTCCTCTGCTCCCAAAGGTGGCTGCTGGTGGTACCATAAGAAGGTTTCTAGCATGTGCCTCCATGGGTTTCCTGCGAGCGTCCTCCCCTCCTTGGTGGCACAGAGCCACCACGAAGAACATGCTCAAACCAAAAAGACAATCCAAGCATTTTAGCAAAAAAAAAGAAAAAAAAAAAAAAGGAAAACAAATGCAAACCAGAAACAACTTGCTACCAGTGCAATGTTCTTGCATTGAACTAAAATAAGATCCCTCTGTCATTAGAGGTCTGATTCATCAATGGGAACCAAACATAGAGATCTACATCCTTGAATGTCTCAGTCAACATATCACCTCAGCATGCATACAGTTTTATTTGTATTCATTGGTTCTGTGGGAATAACTGTATATTCCCCTTGTTTAGTCAATGAAAATTGGGGGGGGGGGAGGACAAGCTGTGGGCGGGAGGGATTTTTGTATAAGGCATCATTTTTTTTCCTCTGTGTGTGAAGATTTTATGTGTTCATCTACTGATTCCACATATGCTATTATTGTAAATATTTAACATTTCTATTTATTATAGTGTCCCCATTTAAAAAAGAACACTGCTGGCTATGATAATTTAAACGTATGTCATGACCTGTGTTGTATATATTCATGCCACTAGTATGGGTTTTTTATGTTTAAAGCTGCGTAAATATAGTTTTATACAGTTCCATAATGTTATTGACAGCATAAATCATTTATTTATTGTTAAACCTTCTTTCATATCTAACAGATAGGGTGCGTTTTACCTGAGATTTATTTTATTGTGACATCTACATAGCCTTAATTCTTTATAAAAAAGAAAAAAAAAGTCCACTTAGATACTGTATGATGCTTTAATTAACATTCCTTATGAACTTGCTGTTCATAGAGGAGGTTTAGCTTAAAAGCCAAGGTATGAATGTTTTCTTTATGCTTTGCATCTGGAATGAGCCTTGTTCTGGAATGAAAATACTGCGAGAAGCAAAACGCCTACTGGAAAAAGATAGCAGTAAACCCTGGAAAATGCTGTCCTAACTTACAGTGCTGAACTAAAAGGAGAAAAAAAATAAAGAAAAAAAAAAACAAACTGTCCTTAATTCCAAATCTCTGGGAGAAAAACATACTAGTTTTATCTCATGTAGAATTTGCAGCCAAATAAGCTTGTAAATAAAGAAAATGCATATGGCTTTAGACAAAGCTCTGTACCTTTCACACTATTATTTTCCTTAAACACTAATAAATGTTTTGAATAAGTGTGTGGCTGGGTTTTGTTTAGCTGGAATTTCAGCTGCTGTGATAAGGTGGTAAGAAAAGCCCTCTGAAGCTGAGCCAGGAGCTTCAGCCAAGAGGGGCAGAGGTAATTTGTCTGCTCGTCCCCCACAGGCCAGACACAGGGACAGAGCCAACCCTTCCTCTGTATAGCAGGGAGAGCCAAGAGAGAGACCTTGTCCCTGGCCTGTCATTCCCCTAGGAGAGGGAGACCTCGCTGGCTGCTTATCTGGGACCTGGAACCTTGGCTTGAGGGCAGAAAGGGAGACGTGGAATAAATTAGAGGATGAAAAACATGGAGAGCAGAAGCTCATGCCCTTCTCAAGCTCAGACAAAGCCTCTGCTTGTTTCAGGAGGTTTTTCCCTTAGCAGGAGCCATGGATTGGGTTCACTGCAGCATGTCAGAGCCACCTCATCTGCTTTAAATTAGTCCGTATTCACCTTAGGAAAGGAGCAGGGGGGGTGCAGGTACTTAAGGGTTTCTTCTTACTGCCCTGATGATCTGGGATTACAAAAGCCCCCTGCGAGCTAGCACACTCTGCTCAGCCACGTTGGCTTCAGGCACAACTCAGCATCCCTAAGTGCATCCCATAGGAGCCAGGAAGGGGATCTGTGGCTGACCACAGCACTTGCCTGTGGGCAAGGTGTTGGCAACCCCCAAAGCCCCAAGCGCTGGATTTCAGCCAGACCCATTAACAAATACAACAGCAACACTTTCTAAAAGCTGCAATAGCTGATAAGGTTTGTTCTTCGTGTATAAAAGGCTCAGTTCATGTAACAGCAAGAGTTATCCCTTCATGATTTTACCTTAAAACCAGAGGACATTCATTTGGCTCTCCACTGTCAGCTATTAATAATATATGAAAAAGCACCAGCCAGTGGCTCTGTACAGGGATGTAACAGGCACATACAGGAGCTGTAATTCTCTCTCAAATCAGGTATCTAAATCTTAAACGCTTACTGGAGTTTCAGCAAAGGAGAAAAGCAAAATCCTAAGGTTTACAAAAAGCAAACTGCAGAAACAGCCCTTTGTGTTTTCTCCAAAGTAATTTTCATACAGTGTTGGGGTGTAGGCAGCAAAGGGATGGGGAAATTATGAGAAAGCACCTCAGAACATAAAGCACGGGGGTTTTTTTTTAAGGCTGCTTGCATGAAAAAGCACATTTTTAACACTCCTTCTGTGGGGTCTAAAAATAACTAATCCAGTTGAAGCCTTCGGATGAGATGGGCTTCACAAGCATAAATGTGATTTGCAGCAATCTAGGACCTGTAGCATTTCTTTGCCTGTAGGTGCAGCAGCTCTTTATAATCCTGTCATGGACTGTCGTCAAACACCAACGGGAAAAGTGCATTTTGCCAGCAGAGCTGTGACAGAGTTTGATGGGATGTGATCCCAGACCAGCCTGCAGTCAGGCTACAGCCAAGGAATAGCTTGTGCTGGTGCTGGACCCCTTACTGGCCCATTGCAATTTTTTTGCAGGAGCTGGTCCACACCGCAGCTGTGATGCAGCTGAGGTAGCTGCAGTCTGCCTCTACCATCCTCCTTGCAATTTCAACCTAAAAAAGTAATTTTTCATCTTCTAATGTGTAAAATGGTGAGACTACATTCTGCTCCCAAAAGTGGCAAACATTAGTGACAGAGATATGATCCTCACCTCCCCTTAGGACATCACGTCTCACAAAATAGCACAGCCAGTATCAGTGTGTTGACATTAAAAAGTACAGAAGCACTGAGAGAAAAAGAAACACTAAAACAAACTGCAGAGAAGGGATTCTGCATTGCACAACCCACTAATGTGTGTTTAATACCAGCATACAAGTCTGCTTCAAAACTGGAATGATCTTCAATTTGGTCCGAGTCACTCTATAAGTGAGGTAAGGAAAACCAAATCCAGGCAATTCAAACTGCAAATGCACATCCACACACAGAGGTCTCAGCCAGCTGAACAAACCCCACCAAGATTCATGCATGTGGTCCATTTGGATTTGTGCTCTTTACGGGCTCCCTGTCTTGCCTCCCAAAAGAGCAAAATTAATTCCAGATATTGGCTTGCTCAGGCATACCAAAACATTTACAAATGTATATGGCAATTTACACATGTCAGCCCACACGGTGAGCTGAGTCAGAGCTACTGCCAGCGCTTCTGCCTGATCTTCCCAGGTTCCCAGGTACTGCCCTTCGCTCTCCTCCCTGAGCCCACGCCTGGAACTGCCGGGAGAGCCAAGGCAGCTCCGGAGCAGCTCTTTGCTGCGTCACGCCTGAGGAATTCATTGCAGCAATCTTCCCAGGTGAGGGAATAGTTAAAGCTTGCTGGGAAGCCTCTCAGCACTGCATTTCTAAAGCTATTTCCTGACATCTCACCAGAAACACAAATCCCACTCAGTTTTCACTGCTAGTTATGTTCGTGTTTCCATGCTCTCCTCGCAGACTCTCGCAGGAAAGGCTTCTCTCACACCTGCTAAAGTCAGAGCTTGCTGCCTGCTCCCCCAGGGACAAGTACAGCAGATCTCCAGCCTCGAGCAATGCCAGGCAGCCTGACCCCTCCTGCTCACCTGTCCTGTGACCAGCCAAAATTGAATCAAGGAGCGAGGATGCAAGGGCTGCAGCTGGACCTCCCCAGAGGCAGAAGTTGCACTGATGCCTCGCAAGGTCCTTCCCAGGTCTGCTCCTGCAGCCCCAGCACTAGCAGGTCCTGGCACAGGGTTGGGGCTAAGCATAGCCATATAATCAGGGAAATCCTAAACAATTTTGTTCCTTTACATTTTCTATATGGAGAAGCATCCCAGCCAGTAGAGCTTTGCATTTTGCAATCAAAACCTCATGTCTTTCTCGATTGGGAATGTGAAATGGGGACTTGAGGGTTGAAAGACATGCCAAATTATGGGAAGCTGCAGGGGCTGAGAATTCCTATCTCCGAGGATACCAACTGTTACAGCCTTGACCTTTTCTGCAAATACCATCCTCCCTTATAGAAACGAGGCTTGGAGTTTATTTAGAAATTCTTTTCAAGTAAGAAGTCATCTTTGGAGAGCCTGCTATGAGGTTCTCCATTTAGATGGGGATGTAGAGGGGTTTTGAGGGTGTTCTGACACTGCTGGAAGGCAGTGCCATGGGGACAGTGCCACTGGAACCAGTGTGCTGGATACGCTGCTGGGCATGTCAGTGGCTCTGATGACACCACAGAGATCAGCCCTGACCTGTGGTTCTGCAAAAGGAACCTCAATGGGCTTGAAACCAAGCCTGGACCGGCTTTCACAGTGCAAGAACAAAATGCTCCTGTGGCACAGACAGCACCAGCTTCCCCAGTGTCTTTGGACCAAGCAGCTTATGGAAGAGGTAAAGCCAGGCTGCATTTTAACACAGCACAGGATCAGCCCTCTGCTATCTAAGTCATAATGGCACGTAATCCCCTCTCTAAACCCCACTTCCATTTCTCAGATTTTCTGCAGTTTGTATCTGCTTTTCTCTATCCCACAGTCACACCAGGCTACATTTGTCACCCATGAATAATCCCACTTACACTGCAGAGTCTCTTCCTACCCTGGAGAAAAATGCAGTGGGAGGTGTGGGGAAGCTCAGTGAAAGCTGACAGCCAGGAGAGACTGGGAAAGGCCTACAGAGCTCCTTATTTAGATGTCCTATTTTAAGATAAAATGAAGAGGAACTATGCACATTCAGCATTTTGTTAAACTGACATGAAACCAAGTCACTACAAAATCAGTTTGCAGAGGGAGTCAGTGCACATGCTTGAAGCTTTCTGTAAAATATTATTATTATTTGTGATTGCAGCAGCTCCTGACTGTCAGCAAGTCCCAACCTTGGGGCTACTGATGCAGGTATCACAGGAGAGAATCCTGGCCAAAAAGCGTTTTCATTGGTAGAAAGAAACATTGCCCTTTGCCTCCCCATGCAGAACACAAAATAGTGCCTACCTGGGCACTCAGCACTAACTCACTGCACAAGATGCTTTGGAACAGCAATGACAGGAATTATGTGGTTTTTGCTCACATCTACCACCTACACTTGCTGGCCAAAAGCTGACACTGAAGATGAGTCTGCAGAAGCCCATTAAAAACCTTTTAGCCTGGACAGAAAGAGGGAGTTACAGGAGCCAGGATACCTTGAAGGGGGCAGAGAATGCCCAGGGAGGCTGAAACTACTCTGCACCAAGAAAGGGCTCCCAAGGGTCCCAGCAGCCCACTGCTGACTCTGCAGATTCCTGGCAGAGGAGATGTATTTTGTGGCTCTCTGCATTACATGGACTAGTGAAAGCTGGCCACAGCCAATGATCCAGGACTAGGGAATGAGTCTTGGATAATAATTAAAGACCCAATCTTGCATTCACCAAAGCCTCTGGTAAAACATCTTATTGATAATAGCGGGACATTAGGATTAGGCTTCTGCTGAAGCTGGGAATCACTGAAGCTTTCCTGACTTCATAGGCTTATCAGGGATAGTCTTGTCAAAATCAGAAAATAGATGAGGCTGAAAATAATCTGTTCTCAAACATCCCACGTTCAGAAATGCCTGATCTGAGGCACGGGGTTTTTTTACAGCACTCCCTAAGCACAGACCCTTTGCAAACCATGGAAGGGCAGGAAATCCATAGTACCTTTCCACAAAATCCAGAACTGTATGACAGGTTAAATATGACAAAGATAACGCTTGAATGCTGCTTTCAAAAGCCTACAATAATGTTTACTGGGGTTTATAACATGTACCCTATTGCTTGAATTCTGGCCATCCTACACATAATGGCCTCCACCTTTCCTTCTGCTGATCACATATCACAGCTTTAGTACAGCCTGGAAAAAAGGTCAGGTCCTTTAGAGGAGAAATCACCAGCTATACCTCCCCGTGAAAATGGCAACAGGATGAGATCGTTTATTTGGGAAAATACAGCAATTATTCTGAGCAATAGCAGAGATGAAAAAACTTGAAAGGGTGGATTAAAAAAGGACCAGAGACAGCACTGAGAACATGTGATGATGCTGTTTAAGCACATAAACTCATTTAGGAGCTTGCTTGGAACAAGCTGTTCTTACGGCATTGCCAGCGTGACCGGAGACGAGAACACCATTACGGTCCAATTGACCAATAAGTTGGTCAAACCCTCTGTCATGAGACTGCCAGCCAAATTTGTAAACGCTGAAGGTCAGATAAACATACAAATGTTGCAATTTATTGGACTCACATTCCCCTGGCAATTCACCTGTTTTGTTCTGTTGGGACTAAGGGTTCGAGTGGATGGTGGGCAGCTCACAGGAGGATCATGTTCTCTACCAGCACGAGGCACAGGCAGGACAGAGAGGGCAGAGGTCACAGTGGGAAGCCCAAGCTTTGCAGGAAGAAGAAGAAACTCCAGAGCAACACCCATCCTTATCTTTGAAAGAAAAACACAAGTATTCTCCGATCTTTGCCATTCTCTCGAGGAGGAGAAAATGAGCGAACTTAAAATCCTTCAGGGGCCATAAAACCAGGTACTGACAGCGAGGGATCTCTTTGGAGCAGCACTGGAAGGAAAAGGAGGACTTGTCCAGGGAGATGGCTCAGCTGCAATAGGCACAGCGTTTGCCCAGCAATCCTGGAGTGACGCAAGGCCAGTGGAGGGACGGCTGCATGAAAGGCAGAGGCCAGTTCAACCCAGGAGATCCCCAGCCCCTGTTCCCACGTGCAGCCTGCACCAGGCATGTTTGTTTTGGTGACCATGTCTGTCCTTAGGGCTGGAACTGACAGAAGCCTCTGTGGGATCCAAGGTTGTCCCCTGGCTGCCACTGCAGTGCCCCAGGTGTAGCTGCCCCACAGTGCACACATAGTAAGGGTTACACAACCCCGGCTCTAATACGCTTGATGATACACACACCCACAAGCACAGCTTACTCCTCCAGCAGAAACACAGCAGGGCCAGTCACAGGGACCCTCCTGTGGCACTGGTAATGCTGCACCAGCGTGGCAGGAGGGCTGATGCCCCCAGTCTGCTATTTGGTATTGGATAAATCAAAAATTATCCTGATTGCAATCTCACAGCCCACAGAAAAGCCACCGTGAAAACATAAAGCAGGTTCCAAACTGTGTTCTCTGTGCTGACCAAAATAGAAGTAAGCTGATGTGGTGCATCTCATCTGGCTGTATGGTACCACCAGAGCAATCTGGGGGTGCATGGAGGCGGTGGGGGCTGTGATCCCCATGGCATCAGCACACAGGGTACAGTCACAGAGCCTGCAAACATCTGAAATGCTGCTGTTGGTAGTAATAGTACAACAGGACATGACAGAGGCCAAAATACCCTTGTCCTGAGTTCTATGAATATGGCAGAAAAGGACGTGGAGTCCAAGCAGATCAGGTCAAAAGGCAGAAAAGGAAAAATAAAGACATAGAAATAGCACTTCTTCTCCACAAGACTGTGCTGATTCCCACTTAGTAGTGTCTGCAAGTGGAGCAAATCTGCAGGAAAACCAGACAGGGAGGGAAAGAGAGAGAGAGAATTCCTTAACAGTCATCTCTGCACCTCTCCTGAACACTGCCTTTGTTAAATGGTCAGCGAGGCACCAATGCCCTCCCAGTCTAGATTTTCTCTTTTGATTATGACAAAGTGTCATTAGTTTAGAATCATAGAATCACAGAATGGTTTGGAATGGGAGGACCTTAAAGATCATCTCATTCCACCCCTCTGCCATGAGATGGGACATCTTTCACTAGAACAGGTTGCTCAGAGCCCCATCCAATCTGGCCTTGAAATTAATTCCAGTATCTCTGTACCTAATATCTAACTGCAACTGACAGATCTCTCACAACAGGAACTGTGTCTCTGAGGTATTAAAAGCAAGAGAGAAAGAAGACACTGTAAGAGGGACATCTCTGCTATCTGTGGCCCTGCTGCTAAGCTTGTCCGGTAGTTCAGATGCTTTCAAGCTCCAGAATGGTAAGGAATTAGAGTTATTCCTGTTGCAGAGCTGTAATTATAAGGTCAATAGAAAGAAAAATATCAGAATAAAGGGAAGATGCAAAGCAGGGATTGGCTTAGCTGCTTTGATAACTGCCTTGGTCTCTTTTTATGATGTAGGCAAAGCTGCCACCAAAATAAAGGCCAAGTAGGGCAACCCCACTGTCTCCAGACTTTAGAAACAGGTGCTAAAGCCCATCCGTGGCGGGAAGAAAAGGCTGTGGGAGCGTTTGCCAACATCTCCATGTCAGTAGTCAGGAACTGCGCAATGGGCTGGGAGCAGGGCGGGTGGATCGGCCTCACACCAACCAGCCCAGCTGGCTCTGCCTTGTGCCCTTCTCAATAGTTCCCAAAGACAGGGAAACGATTTACCATAGAGAGACCATGGAGCACTGATACCTTATTTCTGGGTTTGAACGTCAGGAACACACAGGATTCCTGGATGTGTGGTGCTGGTCACGCCAGGTGAATTTACCCGGGGTGTCCGTTCCAGCCATGCAGCGTTGGAAAGCCTCGGTGCCTGCTTTCCATCTGACAGCAGCACAGCTGAACGAGAGAGATGCAAAACTAATCATACTGAGAAGGGAGCCAAAAAGAGATTCCAGCAACATGAAAACCAGAGGGAAATGCCAGAGTCATGCTATCTGTGATCGGTATCTGTGACCCTTCGTTTTCCAAGAAGTAGCAATGATAACACAGCTCTGCCCAGGTGAAAGATATCAGCTGGGCTAATTGTAGCTGAGCACACTGATTCTCATGGCAAGGCTGTTATCTCCCTGGATTCCAACTCCCAGCGGCTGCTGTCACTGCTCAGAATATCCAGCAGTGAGAGAGAGAAAGGAAGAGAAGGGGGTAGAGGAAAAAATAAGGAAGGAACGGAGAGGAAAAGAACAAACAGAAAGGAAAGTGTAACAATAGAACAGAAAGGAAGATATGGAAAGATGTGAAGATACGAAGACAAATGGGATTATTACATTAATTAGCTGCTGCACAATTCCCTCTTGCAGGGGTTTGAAGAGAGTGGAGCTGATGGCAGAAATTGCCTGCTGTGGGTGGATTTCAAGAGGCAAATTCAACTCGACCCTTCCCTGAGGAGAGACCAGCAAGGAGAGACCAAGAATATGTGGAAGGCACAGAGAGTAAAGAAATTACTACAGAGACATTACCTCTCTATTGACTACTAATGAGCTGCTAATGAGGGTAAGCCTGTGCACAGGCATAGCACAGAAGGGAGGCTGCTCTGGTCCCTAAAAATTTTGCCCCAAGAGCCAAGGAATGTGCCTGTCCAGCAGGAAGGGAAGGGAAAGCCAAACACTGATAACTTTGCATCCACTGCCACCACACCCCCTGCTATTCCTGCACCCATTCACCAATTTTCTGGTTCCCCTGTCTGTCTCTTACTCCCTGTTCAATTTCCAGATTTTGGACATTCCCAGCTTCCAACAGGTAGGAGTTCTGGGGCAGCTGCCCCACACAGTGCCCAAGCTGTGCCCTGCACAAGCCGTGAGGGAACCTGCAGTGCCCGTGCTCAGCCAGCTGGACCTGTCAGACCTGCTGTGGTTGGCAGGTGGGTCTGGGCAACATGATTATTACTCTTGGTATTCCTCCTCAGATCCAGGTAAATACATGGTGCAAGAATCCACGGACCAAGGAGGTGACGCTGAAAACAGCCACAGCAAAGGATGAAAGGAGCAGTGAGAAGTGACTTGCTCAAAGCACACAGCACAACAGCAGTGTGAGGTAGAAGGGGGTTGTTGCCAAATACAGGTGTCAAGAGCCAACTGATATGTGTTTGTTACCCAAGACATCCACCCGGGGCTGGCAGGTATGGCCCAGGACCTCCTGGAGACTGGTGGCCTTCTGGAGCAGCAGCATTTTATTTTCCTCTTCTACCCATTAAGTAGTTTTTCAGAATACATTCTGCTAGTACAAAAACTGTGAGGACCCTGACCAGGAAAAATACCTCGTTTCACTTACTACATAAAAATAACCTTAATGCATCAGGTTTACACACAGAACAGGCCCTTATATACTTACTTTATTTTTCAAATGCATGACAATTTAATTTAGATAATAATTCCTTCTCATGACTTCTTTTCTGAATTCCCATTTCAATCCTGATAAACTTCAATATAAATCACAAAAGAAAACCAAATATTTTAAAAAAAAAAGTGGAAAAAGAAAAGCAAAATTAAAAAAAAGTGCCATGGTTCATTTTCTTAAGGAATAAAGTCTTCTGAAAATCTGAATGAACACATGACAAGTGATATAACTGTAAGTAAATGTATACAGGTATGGCAAAACCCAGAACAAACGTACTGCAAGTGTTGTATTTAGGGCTCTGACCCACGTCCTCTGGTCAACCACAGCAGGCCAGTTTAAGATCCCTAAAGAATTTTGCTGTGGCTTGCTGCTGGTCACCACTCCTGGAGCAAAACCAGCACCATGGGACACACACCTCCATTTTGGGAGGTCCAGCTGCTACATCAGCTAAAGCCATTAAAAAAAGGTCAGTTTGTCCCCAAGAAAAACCAAGTTATAGACTAGGGAACATGAAGCGCAGCTTGTCCTGTCCCACAAGAACACAAGGCAGGGAACTGGGGACAGTAACTGCAACCCCAACACCCTGTGGAGCAGGCAGGATATGGAGGAATCACCAGTCAGGTGGTTTTCCAGGGGCAGGAAGGGTCAGTGCAGGTTAGATGCAACCTCTACCCCACCCCAGTGCTGTCAGAGTTCACCAACCCTCTTTCACCCCACTCCACTGGGACCCCCCAAGGCTGCCAGCAGCTCTTGCACCCACTCACAGCCCCAAGAACAGACTTTGGAGGGGAGGCCCTGTCCCCCAGCAGTAATGCCCACCGCACACTCCTCTCCCAGAGACACAATTCCCTATTCTGTAGCACCATCTTCAGCAAGAGGGAGGAAAACACCTTCCACAGGCAGCAGCACAGAGAAGTGGACCCGAAGGACCTGCAGTCTGGGCTGCAGTTACAACCAGGAGCAAAACAGACAACAGATGGAAGACGTAGATTAGGGGTGGTGATTTACGGCCTCTGGCATCCCAGACAAACCCCAGTGCAGCTGAACTTGGGGTTCAGCTGAACTTGGGAATAGTTTCTGGGATTCAGTATTTTGTTGTTAAACTCTTTTGCTCACCTCCCTTGCTGGTGGCTGCTTTTCCCCCAGCTAAAGCCAAGGTATCTGCTAAATTTTGTTCTTGAACCTTCCCATAAGCATTGCTCCAGCACAGCCCTCGGGCAGCCACCAACCTGCCACATCCACGACAGGGAGGAAACAAGTGTGACTTGTCCACACAAAGGCAGCAGCGGGACTCTAAAGTGTCTAATATGGCTCCCCAAACTGTAACGTGTTGTTCCCCAGTCCCAGATTTTCCACACCCTCTCCCAGGCAGATTTAGAGCATCAGGGAGAGCAAAGGATGTAACTGAAAATGTAACAGCAGCAGCAAAAGGACCCTTCACACTCTCCTACCTCCCAAGTCTTTGGGCAACATCTCAAATGACAAGGATGGGGAGAGGACGCTGAGCACATGGAGATTTTTGCTTCAGGTTTTCAGTTTGTTTGATGACATTCTCAGTTACGTCTCCTCACTTCTGGAGAGGGATAGTTTTCTCCAGTCAGTGTCTGGGTTTGTCATATAACTCTGAGAATAACAATAGAGGAGGTGCAAGTACTTAAAACAGGAAGAGTATTAATTTAGAACCTCAAAAAAATGGCCAGTGGGCTCTGAAACAGTAGAATCTTGATATTAACTATAAGTAAACTTCAAGATATTATTTCAAGAAACTTTTTAGTAAAAGAAAATAAAATTTGAGAAGGCTATTTTCAGGAAAGTTACACTCAGACCACTTGTGTCATTAGTTCTGAAGTTAGTTTCATTTTGGGGGGAGAGAGAAATAATCCAAATGGGCCAAAATTATCACCAAGACATCAGATTTTTTAATTCTCCATTAAAAGAAAAGCAGAGCAGTGTGCTGCTGGGAAGGAGAGTAAAGCTTATCCTTGTACTCACTGCAGGGAGAATCTGCCCCTTTGTGTCAGGCAATGTGAGTGCACACAGAAACTGATTTCTACTGGAGAAAAACCCTGTGTTTAACCAGAGGAGGGCTGCGAACAGCCACCACGTCCGTGTTGACTCTCTAAGGCAAAGCTTTGACTCCTTTTGGCAACACCAACTTTTCCCACAAAGCCACAGCTTGGACCTCTGTGCAGCAGTGGGAAATGAGTATAAACTGTCTCTGAACTCAGGGGGTTGTGCAAGTCATGGATTCTAATCGGGATTATAAAATTTATGTCCATTTTTTCAAATTATTGGGGTCGGGTTTTGTTCCTGTGTCTTTTTTATTCGCAAACCCTCTTGTCCTCTAAACTCCAGAGCTTCAGCTGTGAGTGCAGCTCCCAGATTTGCTTCAGTCGTTCCAGATATCCATAGCCCTCATCCCTCCCTCCCTGCAGTACCTTTCTGCTTTCACTTGAAGGCAACCTTGCGCCGCACATGCCTGTGAGGAGAAAGGGGCTGGGGAAGCACCGCAGCTCCTTCACCCAGCAGGTATCACAGAAACACAGGGTGGGTAAAGGTTGGGAGGGACCACGGCGGATCATCTGGTCCCACCTTCCTGCTCAAGCAGAGCCATCCCAGAGCACAGGGCACAGGACTGTGTCCAGACGGTTCTGGGATATCCCTTGGGAGGGAGAGTCCACACCCTCTCTGGACAATCAGTGCTCAGTCACTGCACAGGAAATAAGTTCTTTCCCACGTTCAGGTGGAACTTCTTGGGCATCAGTTCCTGCCCGTTGCCTCTTGTCCCATTGCTGGGCACCCCCGAGCAGAGCCTGGTCCATCCTCTGTCCCCTCCCTCACAGGTAAAAAAGGGATAAGCTCCAGGCGCAGGGGAGAAACAGCGTAATTGTTCTTATAAGGTTTGATTCATTAACATTTGCACACTGATGATTTTCATTTAGCTCCTCTAAAGGTGGTTTAACCACTCTCTGACCACAGTCTTGTAAACAGCAGGAAGGAGGATCAGCAGCTCCGTGGTTAACACGCGTGTCCCTGGGGGATGCTCAGCGCTCACCCCCTGCCTTGGCTCTTCTAAAGCACCAGCAGAGACAACTAACAGCAGGAGCGGGAGCTCAATTTTGAGCGGCGACAGAACAAGCTGGAAAGAGGGATGTTTCCTAATCAGCTGTCCCCGAGGAATTTTATCCTTGGGTACTCGGGGAGCCAGTTATCTCGGCCATTAGTGAACTTGTGAGGGACAGGTGAGATACCAGCAGACGGGCAAAGGGCAAAGGTAGTGTCTCTCCTCAAAAGCAGGGGATGAGAGGAAACAGGCAATCATAGAATTGTCCCAGCAATCCCAATTATAGACCTGTCTCCTCAACTGTGATGCCAGAAAAAACACCAGGATAAATAAATACTTAAAAACACCCAAGATGAATAGCAGGACCTGTGAACTGATCAATAGCAAGGAATACATAGGTTTAATGGAGAGGAAAAGAATACAAGGAGAGGCAATATAGAAGAATTCAAGAGTCCAGGGCTTTAAACATGTCTTTCCCATTAATTTCAGGGAACAGACACATTGATAAATTTTATACATCCACCCCTTGACACTGCTTTGGAAAGAACAACCAACAACATTACTGTGCATTAAGCTGCATTTATGAAACCACTCTTCAAAGCAGAGCAGTATTTAACATTTTCTTCTTTCCCTTCTGCTCAAAATGACCATCTGGCAACAGATTTTCTGGAATGAAGCCTTTTCTCCGGTTTCTGTTTGGAGACAAATCTGTGCCAACTTCCAGCAGTTCATGTGATTTAGGGATGCAGAATATAGTTCTCTTCTGAAACGTACGTGGGCTTGAATTCAAATTCAGACAGTGAAAAGATCTGGTGTGAAGCAAGCTGTGGGTTACAGTACAGTTTTCTCTATGTGCCTGCAATATGTCAAACTAGAAAGATTTACACCCATTTCCACACAGTCTGAGGCTAAGTGGTCAATTCTGTATATTATCCACAGTTACTTTACTTGCCCTAAGCCCACCAAACCTGTCTGGAGTCTCATTTAAAACTTCTAGTAACTTTCATCTGAAACTGTAGGATGCAAGATCCTCCTCAGATATAGCAGGCACAATTACAGTTAGTTAAGTTTTCTTTAAAAAATAAAATAAAATCTAACTGCAAGAAGCTAAGAGGGCTCAGGGGCAAAATCTCCCATTTTGGGAGACATGGCAGTCAAAAGGCAGTGTAAACTATCCTAGAGGAACAACAATTCTCCCTGCACCTCAGCCTGTGTTCACTTCAGAATCAACATCTTAAATTTTTAGGAACTAAACTGTCATGCTCAGCCATCAGTGCAGGTACAGGGCCTTGGAGACACAGGCAGGGGGAAAAAAAACATCTCATCTAATGACCTGCACTGCCTCTGCAACTGCCCAGTCCCAATTCCACCCGGCCTATGGGCAGAAAATAGGAAATGAAATCTAAGACCCTGCTTGGAAACCTTGAGGCCAGATTTCTGATCTTTTTTCCAAATGTCCCAGCACGCTGTTGACAGAGCTCTGAAACCTGGCCATGTCCATCTGGGATGGGCAAGGAGCTGCACAGCCAAGGCTGGGAGAGAGCCGGGCTCTCCAGGCTGAGGGTCGTCAGAGGATTAAGCAGAGGACAAGCAGTTCCCTGGGGAATGCCACCACCCTCCCATTGTTTGTCAGAAATTTCTGCAGGATACCATCCCTAAATAAAGCTTTTTCCTTAAAGGTCTCACCTTTCTTGGTCTAAAATTTGGGTGGACAGTCTTTATGTATGTTATTAATGGATAAAAAATATCATTACTTTTATTGCTTGGAGATAAACTGGGGTTAAACAGTATTTCCAAGGAAAGAGGTTTGTGTCTAAGTAGAGGAAAAGATGGAGGCAGTGTCTCCACCTTTGTGAACAGGAATAAAGGCAAAAATAAACATCAAAACTGAGGAGAAATTATTTACTTTAAAAAGCATATCATGCTCCAAAGACCTTCCTGTCAACACTGAGGAGCCTGACAGGGTCATATCACAATTATGACCCATTCTCAAATGCTCACTGCTGTCTGTAGCTGCAGACATGACTGACTCCTGCCAAGTAGTAAATAAAGGCTGCTCCCCACTCTGAAATTAATGGCAGCTTGCTTTGCATCCTGGACTGCCCATCATCGACTCTCACACCCCATGACTTTACACACACTCCCTCTTTCTCTTCTGCTGTCACATCACATCAGGGATTCCTCAGCATCCACCACAGGTACATCAGGCTGGGACTTGCTCTGCAGCACATCCTGAGACGTCCTTCTTTACACACATCTACAGAGGCTGAGATCAGAGGGGGATGTGTGCAGGGATGACGATCACAAACGTTAGCACAGAGTTACCCAGCAGTGAGGCCAAATGATGATATTTGTCAGGAATCCTTGGAACACGGTTTTTGTTTCTCCCAGGTGAGCAACAGCTCCCCCCTGGCAGTGGCTGTTGAACAGGAGTACATGGGTACTTGGCTGTTCACAGCCCACAGACCTCCCCACTGGGGGAGCACAGCATTACAGGGAACTCCTGCAGATAAAACTCACGATTGTTTTTAACATCAATACACAAAAGCCGAAGGGTAGAGGTAAGGAACTACATCGAAGCATTCAAACAGGTAGGGGAAGACTGAGTGAATATGTGGCTCAGGCTGAAAAGGAGCCAAGAATTTCTCTTCCTTGGAGAACTTGCCCTGACTGCATTTCACCTGATTAGCACAGGGTAAGACCCAGTTCCGTGTACGCAGACACAGATAACACAGTGCATTACCTGCTGAAATCAGGCAGAAGCACGAGGTGCTGCTCTGCAATAAGAAGCTCTGAGTTTGCTCCCTAGACAGCTGTCAGCTCCTCGGACACACCAGCTGGGCTTTGGCTGCACCCACACCACAATCTACTGTCCATATCAAATGTCCCATTTACCCAAGTCCGCAAAGCTCAGCAAAAAGGGGATCCAGACAGTGCTTTATCTTGGTGACAACTTTTTTTTTGGAAAAACGTGTTCAGCTATTGCCAAAAAAGATCAACAACAGCTATTGGCATCATCAGCCCTCGGTTACGTGGTTTCCCAAGTGGCACAAGGGATGACAGATTCATATTAATTCCAGTCAGCAAATGGATTATAAATACTCCCCCAGCCAGTTGCCACCTGATAGGACTATCCTTGAGTCCTCCAGTTGTGGAAGGGACTTGTCAACTCTAAATTTACCCACCAGCACGTATTGTATAAAACATACTACTCTGTGATCCTTGGTAGACACTTGTGCTGTAGCCCAGCATGGATTAGACCAGAAACTGCTGGTTCCATCAGCCAGACAGACATCTCACTATTGCTTATCTCAAGCCTTCGATGGCAGGAAGGAGAAAGGGATGGGTTTGACAGGATGCGTTGGGATATTGGTCGTGCAATTGCCACAGCAGTCAGTCTCATCAAGTCTGAGTTAATAAAGTGATCAAAAGCTTTGTTGGGCACAGCCAACACCTTTCTGATGAGGTAACAGCTTCTGTTCCTAAGGATAGCCTTTCCCATCAGAAAAATGTCCCACCACAGCTGATAAAAGTAAACCCACTCCAAGGATGGGATGTCCAAAACCAGACAGAGCTGGTACAAAGCAGACTGAGACTGTATTCCCTGTAAAAAGCAGTAGGCAGGATGCTAAAAGTTTGCACAGATAGACTATTCACTTGAAGAACCATATTATATGGATTTAACTTTTATAAAAGGGAAAGCAAACAAAAAGCAAGCGAGCAGCTCCACTTTTTTTCTAGATACAGAACAGTCCTGGTGTCTGTAGACTGGGTAGATGCACATGTTGTTGGCACCTGTTTGCAGTAGATTTTCTCACCTCCAAAAAAAAGGGGTCTGCACAAGGAGGAGGACAGTTCATAAATTATCAGTTCAGGGCATTTACCCAAGATAAGCTCATTTTTTTGCCTGCTGCTTATGCATGTACAAAAGCTTCCCAAGCTGGTCAGCTGGAGACAGCATCTCATCCCTATCTCAAAGACCACGAATCAAGCCTGCCCTCAGTTAGACAAAGACAGGGGAATTCCATGGCTGTTGAGGGCTGCAGGACATTTTGCTCCACTTTGAGCTTTCTCCTGATCTCATTCCTAGGCTATTCTCTCTTAGTGCTCCTCAGTCCCCCTGAGGACACCCAGATTCTCAGGCAGCAACAAAAGGCTTCTGCTCACTGTCTGCACCCACGGCCTGGGTACCCCCTATTCCAAGCCCTGCCAGCCCTGAGGGGTCCCGAGCAGAGCTGCAGATCCCACAGGATGGCATTTGGCACAGCACGAAGGACAGCAGGCCAAGGACACAGTGGCTGTTCTGGACAGAGCAGGCTCTCCCACCTAATGGAAACTTGCCTCATATTTCTAATATTTCCACTAGCTGAGCACTTTTTAGCAGCTGAGCCAAAATGGTACCTGCCAGTTTTTTGGAACCTTTATCTACCTGTTTGGTTTGGGGTGTTTTTTTGAAAACCACAGGGCAAAGCAAGGCTGGAAAATTACACATCAGAAAAATCCTGGGAATCTTTGCTTTGAGAGACCATGGCACACCTCCTTATTTAGGAACAGATTTGAACTTTGCACCAGCCATTTTTGTCACCTACACAAGAATCACTCTAAACCTAACCAAGTTACCCCCCTGCTAAATAGCCTTTTCTCCAGGTTTTCTCCATGTCTGGAGGACTGTAGTGTCTTTTAACATCAAAGATTCTTTTAACTCACACTACAGCTATGTCACATGGGGTACCACAAATTAATGGATGCTTTTAACCTAAAACTCTGCACTTTAAATCCAGAGGTAAAATTCCTGGATTATTTCCTCCCCATACATGGGATAGGCAAAGGCAGAACCTCTCATACCTTCAAAGCACTCTAACACCCCTGAAATGAGAGAGGAACTAAAAGCTCCATGTCTGGGGTTTAGGATCTTGCTGTGGAACAAGGTTTAGTAAGAGGGATATAACTAAATACTGAATGGCTGCTTGCTGCACAAGCACTATGCATCCTGTGCACTTTGGGAGACACAAGGCTTTAGGGAAAAAAGCAAAGCTGAAATAAACCCAAAAGCCTGACAGGGAATGTACTCAACAGAGTCACATCCTGACTGCCGAAGGCCTGGCTGCAGCTCACACAAAGTCCCTTTTGCCTCATTTTTGCTTATGTGTGATACACATAAAAAGCAATTCAGAGTGACTCCAGTTCAAAATGCAGATTTACCCCAGGCCTGCTGGAGCTTATAATAAAAATGTGCACAGAGACAACAGCATTTACTCCCATCAGACTGCAGTGTAGAAATCCATATTGCAGGACATTTTACCCTACTGGAACTTTAATCCAGCTAATAATAACAAGCCGTTCAGAATAAATGTAGTAGGAATGAGAATGGGAGAGAGAGTCAGCTAAGCAAATGGGTGTATTCTTTTTCCATTAGATCTTACACCAGCAGTGGCAAGTCTGTTGCCTCCTCCTACACAACACCAAAAGCCTCAGCACAAACACAGCCAAGGATCAGCCCAGCAGAGGTTCCACATCCCTGATGAAATTTAAGTTCCCAAGACAGGAGATACATGGCCATTTTCCGCTCCGTTTTGCCACAGCTTCCATCACCTTAAGTGCAGAGCATTGCCTGAATGTGAACTACTGGATCAGGTTCATATTTTGTAAATATTATTGTTCTTTTATGAACTTTGGCATCAATGAGAGCAAAGCTAGAGAGGCTGGAATATGACACAATGCTTTGGAGCTTGGCTGTCAGTTGTCCATTTTTTAAAATGTGGGAAGAGACAAGGAAAAGGATAGTTTAGAATTGCGGTTAAACACTTTTTTTTTCTCTAGAGACATTTAGGATTTTGTCTTTGCTTTGTTTATTCTTCCTTGGGACTAAGTAAAGTCATATTTTTAAACATAGGACATCCCCCCTTTCCTTTTATATGCTGAAGTTCTGAGAGTGGCTCTAGACAGGGCTCAGGCTGTTCTGACTATTGGAGCCAAATGCATCTTTGAGAGTGTTTTCTTGTGGCCTAAAAATGTATTTATTTTTTCAGGCATTCCACTTGGATGTACCTTTGTTCACTTTTAAGCAACAGTTCAGTTTCATGACTTTTTTTCTTTCAAATCAGAATATGTAATAAAGTTTCTAATTTTTCACCTCCATTCTGTTATGATACTTCAAGCACATGAATGATCCCTGCAATTCAGATGTTTAAAATTTGACCAGCACACTAGGATCTTACTGAATAAGAGCTTACATATTTCCTTATTTCTCTTCGGTGGGGAGGGGAAGGGTGTTGTTATCTTTTTACTTTTCCTAAAAGTGGATGCATAATCCAGCTCTGCCACACACAAAACCAAGGACACATTTTTACCAGAGCATGATTCAACAGCAGGAGCCCTGGCTGAAACATGGATGTACCTCCCCTCTCCAGGATGGACTCTGCCAAACAGGAGAGCTGGAAGCAGCTAATCCTGAAGTACACGTATGAAGGCAGTGGTGGAAACAACTTCTGTTGGACGCAGTGAAGGGAAAAAGCCTCTGAAAATAATTCAGGGCAGAGATTTCCATCTCCCTGGGCTGGCTGTGCCTAAAACGTGTTTCCAAACCCAAGGAGAGAGGATCCTGGAGGTTTCAGTGCCCCTGTGCAGACAGTGTCGGGTATCTGTGAGCTGGAGCTGTGGGTCAGGGGTGCCCTGGGCATGGAAGGGCTGCCCTGGAGCAGCCACGGGGCTGGAGGGGGGAAGGCATCTGGGAAGAAGCAACACAGAGCCTGACAGCTCGGAGACAGCCAGATGTTTTCATCATTATGGAAAAAATCTGTTGGTGCCTGTTTGCCCAGAGAAACACTGGAGGAGGAAATATCCTCTTGAGCTCTGATCAAGGCTGCATGTTAAATCTGCGACGGGGCAAGGTCAAAAACACAACAGAAATTAGAGGAAGGGATATTTTCTGACTGGCTCTAACCTTCAACATAAAGGTGCCCCAAAAAGCTGCACTGCCTCCCAGGGACTTTTCCCAGCTCCATCCCTCAGAGAGTTGCAGAGAGATGGCCTGGAAGATGGGCCCAAGTCGTGCTTCTCCAGCATCACCACCCCCGTGCTACCTCCTCCCTCCACTTGCAGCAGGTGCTGCCCCAGGAATGTGCATCCCTGTGGACATGTAAGCCTGGATCTGCAGAGCTCTGGAAACACTCATTCCAGGGGTTGTGAGGAGACTGAGCACAGCAATAATGCAACCAGGGGTTGGAGAACCCTGTCCTGGACGACAAAATCAGCTCTGAAGGAAGCCCACTGCCCCCGTGGCCCCGGACCCCCCCCCAGGTGACACCCAGCCCAGCCAACATCCGACCAATCCCTTCCCTCTTGCCCCCCTGAGGTTTCCCCCAGGCAGCTCCTCGGGATTCGTCCCTTCCCAAGGATCTCCCCTTCCCAAAAGCAGCCTGGCCTCGGCCCCCGCCGTCTCCCCTCACTGATTTTAGCTCTCAGAACGATACGGTGTAATTAAAAACCAAAAGTAACTCCCGCGGACCGACAGGGAGAACAGCGTCTAAAAGCGTAAGAAAACGCCAATAGCCGACTCCAAATCCTTCCAATTCTATTAGAAATAAACCGAGTCCACAAAATAAAAGGGTACTTAACATTTCGTGCGTTTCACTCAGATTTTTTTTTCTCGTACTTGAATTGAGAAATAGGAAAGGCGGCGGCAGTTGGGCTTGGGGACGAGCAGAGATCGCTCAGAGCTGGCGGGGAGGAAGGGACTGAGGCACCGTGGGTGCTTCTCCCTCCTTTCCTCCAGTTCTTTTTGCTGTATTGCCGAGGCTCCAAGGGGAAAAAAAATATAAAAGCTGCCGTTTAATTGGTGCTTTTCTCTCTACCGTTGACAATTAATGCAGGATTTGGAGAATAAAAATGAAGATCTGGTCTTATTACATGACATACCTTTGAACTTAAAAATAAAAATAAGGACTTGTGAAAATACCCGGAACTTGAAATTTTTACCCAGCAATGAAAAAAAAAAAAAAAAAAAAAAAAAAAAAAAAAAAAAAAAAAAAAAAAAAAAAAAAAAAAAAAAAAAAAAAAAAAAAAAAAAAAAAAAAAAAAAGGTAAAATTTAGAAGTTTTACAAGATTTTCGTTTCTTTCTGCCCTTTTCTTTTTGACAAACACTTGAAATATACGGTGTTTTATGTTCGGTGAACTGTACAGTTATCGGGCTGATGAAAACGCTTTCCCGTGCTTGTATTTGCCTGTTTCTCTTTCTCATGTATTTTAATTTTGAGGGGATTTCTTCATAACCGTTTATATCTCTGCAAAACAAGCCGCAGGAGTACCCGAAGTTTTAGCTTTCCAGATAGGATGCAGAAACGGGACCATCTGGAGAAACCGACCCTTTTCCTGTCACAAAACCCAACAACGCAACCCAAAATCCAATTTTCCCGCCTCGAGAAAAAAAAAGTCTCACAGTCCTGGTCCTGCTCCCGGGATGATCCTACCCGAGAGTCCCGTAGGGATTGCACAGAGCCTGTTTTCCCGGTGCCTCTGTTTGTGGGATTCAAGGGTGGGAAAGGAGGAACCCGCTCCACCAAACCCGCGTCTCAGGGCAAAAATAAACGCGGGTACGAGAGCCCCGCGGTAGTGGGGGTATCCCTTTCTTCCTCTTTTTTGGAGTTAGTTGGTTGTGGCGTTTTGTTAATTTTGGATGGAGTTTTGTTTGTTGGAGGGGTTTTGTTGTGTTTTTAAAAAATTGTTTATTATTACCTCAGAGAGGCGCGGCACTCCCATCAGGAGCATAACCCGGGGGACCGGTGGAGGATTTTGCAGGGCAGCGGTGAGGCTCACCGGACCAAGTGAGGGGAAGGAACGGGGGCGTCCCAGGAATCCTCCTGGAGCAGGGGGACGAGGAGGAAAGGCAGAGCCAGCTATCCCGACAAGGCCCCGTAGGACAAGGAGATGCCAGCTCGACATGGACGGGTAAAGGGATAGGGACACACAGCCCTTTCCGCCCGCGGTTTGCCCCTGGGACAGGCGATTTCATGGCTCTCCGGTTGTGGGTCACAGGCTTGGCACTGCCGGAGCAAAGGGGACGCGGCCGGGAGACGCCGCAGAGGAGCTGGGGGTCAGGGCGCTGTAACTCTACTCGCCCGGGTTCATCCTCCCATCCGTCTCGGCGGAGCTGATCACCTCAGGAAGGGTTTTTTCCAGAGGGTAGGATCCGGGATGGGCCCTGCTGCGGGAGCGCCGGGTGAATCTCGCAGTCCCGGGCTAAACCCACCGCAGCCCAGGGTGGCTGGGACGGCACCCCGGGCAGGGCTGCGCTGGGAGCGCGGACGGTCCCTCATCTCCGCGGGGATGTGTAGGGGATAGATCACTTCTAAGACAAATAAAGCCCAAACACCGTCTCATGTTAGAGGTGGCTCCCCCCGAGCGGCCCTGCCCGCTGCCCCGGCCCGGCGCGGCCCCCCCGGGCTCCCGGGGAGAGCCGAGCGCGCACGGTGACATCGCAAGACGGATCGGATTTGCACGGCCCGTAGGAAGTATCCGAGAAGTCAGACCTCTATCTCCTCTGGAAAACATCGCGCATACAGAAAAGCTACAAACGACCTGAAATCTTGCGGCGATTGCAGGCTTCCCGGCCAAGCGCCGCTGCAGTTCCCACCGGAGCCGGTGGGAACCCTCCTTTCCCGGGAGGCAGATAGGGTCAAAGCCCCGCCGCGTTTAGAGCCCTGTCCTTCTAAACAGCCCAGACTCTGTAGTGCCTGGAAGATATTTCGGTTTTAAAACAGTTTTTCTGACCATCCCCAGACCCCGGTGCGTCCTGGCTGTAGGATGCCTGTGCCAAACCTTTGTCGCGTTTACCTGAAAATCTCTTCTGACGTTTAATTCCCCGTCCCCAAAAATTACCGTATTGCTCCTGCCATGAGTGCGTTCTCCATGGAAATATAACGAACAAGCGCTTTTGGGATTACCTGGACGCGTTAAAAAGCTTTTTCTGGAGAGCAGAAAACCGGCGGGTCTGAGACAAGCGCTAACAACACGACCGCTTCGCGGGAACGGGGAGAGGGTGGCGGGAAGGACGGCAAAACCCCATCTCTCTCCCTTCACCAGCGAACCCAGCACAGTTACAGGCAGAAAAAAAGTTACAGGCAGGGTAAAATTAAAGCTTTTCATTTATCGGCCCAGCTCCCAGCTTTCGCTTCAGCCGAGGAAAAAAAAAAAAAAAACACTTCCAGCGCCCGAGGTGCAAGAACCAACTTAATTGTCAGATTCCAGGCACGGAGCCCAGGGCAGGAGGGGAAAGTCCACGGTGGCATTTGCTATCCAAGTCACCCTGCCTAAGTTAACCCCACACGAGACTCCGACGCAGGCGGAAAGAGGCGACCAGGCCACCCCCCGGGCGCGCCCCCCGTGCTGCCCCGGCCTGCCGGGGGATCGAGGCTGGGGGTGCCAAAACCGAAACAACACCGGAGAAGTTTTATTCTGGGCTTTGCATAAATCGTCCTGAAATAAAGGGAAGGCACTTCGGTGCTGTCTGGCCGCTGCTTTCGCGTGCTGCGCCCTGGCACCAGCCTGACTGGCTGCACCCGCGCTCTCCAGCCGGTCTGAACCGCGAGGGAAGAGAGAGACTCGATGATCTCCTGAGTGCCCGGCGGGAGGAGCTGGGATCCGACAACGGTGGGCAGGAGCCTGGAAGGCCCGGTACCTGCCCCGCCGCCGGGAGCGGGGTTGTCGAAGCCCCCCCAGCTCTCGGCACAGCGATTCCAAGCACCGGGCAGAGGGGAGGCCCCTCGCCAAGGCCGGCTTCACGTCAAGGTCAAAACTCTTTTTTTGAAGGCTAGAAAAGGCGAGACTCGTTAGGGCTTGAAAGGATCAGAGGGTAAGAAAAGAATAAAAATTTAAAATTTAAAAAAAAAAAAAAAAAAAAAAAAAAAAAAAAAAAAAAAAAAAAAA
>NW_020955215.1:1011870-1075320 GCF_003031625.1 Empidonax traillii
CCTTCGGCGATCCCGGTAGGGACCCCGCCACGGCGGACACGCACGGCAGCACAGAGATCCCACCGACAGGATTTATTCAACCCGAGCTCGCCGGTTTGCAGCATCCCTTCCCAAGCGTTTGAAAGGAATAACGGACCAGAAGACCCTTGGGGACCCGCAGAGATCCCGGGGTCCCAGCGGCTCCCTCCGCCACGGTGAGAACCGGGAGATTGGCACAACTTCTCGCAAGGAAACCCTAATAGGCTATTTCTGGACTACTGGCTCTTAACAAATCTATAGCACCTGAAGTGTTAGCACTCAATTAGTGACAAGGTTTCAAACCCCGGCGTTTACTGGCGAGGTATAAACAGAGTCCTCGGGAGATAGCCGGGAATTAGAGCGGGAGGGGGCCCTGGACATCTTAACCGACTGGGATTAAGAGGAAAAGTTTTTTAAAAGGTCCCATCTCTCTCTAAACAGTCTGAGGTGTCGAAAGCTCAGGGGGACAGAGGATGTGCTCTCTGTAGTTAATTGCGGGGTTGGAATTTTTTTGGTTTTGTTTGTTTGTTTTCAGCAAGAAAAGCTTTAAATTTTTGTGGTGTGGTTTTTTTTTTCTTTTTTTTTAGGAGAAAATAAAATACACACAAAACACAACAAACCCAACACGAATCGCACTTAGCAATCCCGGAGAGAAGCCACGAGCGGGTGTGGACGACAACCCTCTCCTGCGAGGGGCTTTTCTGGGCGTGAGGGGCCAGGGCAGGCTCAGTCCTGAGGGGGAAGCGAGAACAACCTGCAAACAGCGTGAAGGAGAAGGGGGGAGAACAGAATACCCCCGCTTTTCCCTGCGAGCCAGAAAAATAGCAACGTCTTTGCTCGCCTCGTCTCCCCTCCATACCCCCACAGGGCCTGGCTCCCGGCTGGAGGGGGAGCTGGAAAAGGTGTTTCAGGGCGCTGCTCAGGGGTCCTGTCTCCCTTTACTCTTTTTTGAGTGTTAATTAAACCCAGTCAAAAGCGACCCTGCAGAAGGTAAAAGATGTGGGGGAGAGCTCAGGGTACAGGGGGATCCCTGCCTCGCAACTCAGCCGGGGCACCCGGGCAGGTCCCCCCGGGCCAGGCCGGGCGGGGACCGAGCGCGGCGCCTGAGGGCTGTGAGCAGAGTCCGGAGCTGGGTGAACCCGCCGCCTTTGTCCCCTCCGCTGGACAGTCGGAGCCTGGCTTCAGCGGGCTGCTGGAGAGCACTGGGAAAGGGAGAAAGAGGGGATGGGAAAGGGGGGAGGAATGGGTGCGGAGCCCCGACCCGGAAAGTCCGTGAGCTGCTGTATGTCAGTAACTTATTCATCAATCAGCCGGACACAGAGCAGACCTGGCCTCTCTTTGCAGAGTGTTTGCTTTTTCACCAATTATTGCGGCCCTGCAGCTCTTTTTGTTGATACAGTAGTTCTAAAAAGTGCTAATGTTCATTTATCAGGGGGCCGAGCCCGGGACTCCCACTAGTTGTGATTCTTCCAAAAATATAAACACGAAGAGAAGGGCCAAGGCTAAAGCCCCCATTTGTTTCTAAACCGCAGTATTAAAAGTGATGCATTGTTGAAGATAAAGCGGAGATAACGCTGTCTGTCTCCAATGAATGTCTCCCCGACGCATTAATGACATTCCAAATGATAGCTCCGGCTTATCGTTCAATTAATCACTTCCACCCTCTGCAGCCGGGCCCACATCGATCGGGAGCCGCCGTGTGACTGGGGGGCTGGAGGGAGCCCGTCAATCCTCGGTAAATCGCGGATTGTCGGCCGGCAGTGCCCGCCCCACGGAGCCCGCGGCGGGGCCGCCCCACCGGGAAGCGCCCCGGGCCCAGAGGGGGCCAGGTCGGACAGAGGGAAACCTCCAGGACAGGCACTGCCGTGCGAGCTCCCGACCTGGCCTGGGAAGGGCGTTTTGAGCCCGGGATGGAGGAAGGGAGCGCTGGACACCGTTTCTGCCGGGAAGCGGATGTCACCAAGGCGGGCGAACCTTCGGCCGCGGGTTTGGGAGGGATCGGGATCACTTCGGTATTTCAATATTTATCTAACTTACCCCCATTAGCTTGCATTAAAAAGGAGGCAAAGAGATTAGAAAGCCCGTAGGGCAATGCGGAGGGCAAGGGGTGCCCTGGACACCCGGCAAAGTCCCGCCGCAGACCTTTGTGTTGAGCCGGGCTGCTGAGGCTGCCTCCACCTTCCCCAGGCACTTCACCCCTTTTCCTGCAACAGAGGAACATCCCCTCCGAGTTGCTTCCCAGGGAATTCTGCAGGAAGCGCAGCCGCGAGGAATGAGGTGGCCGCTTAGCCACCTCCTCCCCTCATTAAATGGCAATATTTCAGACCTCCCCGTACACAGTGATCGCACCGATTGTCATCGCAAGGTCCGGATCTGGTTTCCCAAAAAAATGCTCCCAGGACATCCGTAGGCGTCTGCAGCGAGGGGCTGCGAGCGCCGGGGTTGCTGGTGCTGCTGCTCCGGCCAGCGATCCCCAGAGAGAAGGGCGAGTCATAGCATCGTCCCCCCAAAACATCCTGAATTAAATTCCCCAAAAGGGAGCCTAAAGGTGCCGAGACACAAAAATCTCGGGGGGGGAGGCAGCTGGGAGTGGGACACCGGCAGGTCCGTTGAGGAGCAGCCAGGGAAGGGCAGCTGCGGGCAGGTGCTCACGTTTCCACCCGCCTAGCAGGGTTCCCTTCCCGCGGGCGGAGGAAGGATTTGCACAACTGCGACTCCGTCTCCTTTCCAGGGCAGGGCCTGGCCGAGGGACCCCCAAACTCACCGCATCGCTGTAGGGTTTCTCCGCTCGGCTCCCACCGCCCGGGGCCTCCCCCA
The DNA here is from genome assembly GCF_003031625.1 of Empidonax traillii. NCBI lineage: Eukaryota > Metazoa > Chordata > Aves > Passeriformes > Tyrannidae > Empidonax > Empidonax traillii. The sequence continues at coordinate 1,014,706 of NW_020955215.1, forward strand.
TCCCGTGTCTCATTCAGTCGGGCGCTGGAGCGCTAAAGAAGGTCCTTTAAAATTTTTTTTCTTTCTCGTCCTCCGAGCCCAGAAAGCGCCGTAAGGCCCCTCCTCAACCTGCGGCTTTGTCGCTAATGTTTATTTCACCGACTTCACTCAAGTTAAACGAGCGGTGTCGTGAACCCGAGACCCGCGGGCAGTCGTGCCCACCTTTCTGCGGGGACTCGGCCAGCACCAGGGCCAGCCTTGGCTCCCGACGGCAGCCCAGCGGCCGGTTGCTTTGCCTTACTCTTACCCCTCTATATTTTACAAAGCCTTCGACCCGCGCTTGTTTTGGTTTATTTTTCTCTACCTTTTTTTTACCTTTTTTTTTTTTCTTTTTCCCCCAGACAGTGGTAGTTTGTTTTGGGAGTTTGGTTTTTTTGTTTGTTTGAAAGCTTTACAAACAGACGGGAGGAAAACTCAATCGGCAATTCCCTCTCCCAAGCCAAGCAGGGGCTGTTCAGGAGCTCTCTCCTGTCAGCTGGATTTCGCGAGCGTTGTGCTGCTTCAGAATATCTGTATAAACCCTAAGCGCGGATTTCCCCTTGAGTGCGCTTCACACAGCAATGAAACCCCGCTTTCTAGTTCCTGCGATGGGATATTGCAGAATACTAAAAACGAAACCTCCGTTCCCTCTCTTACAAGAAAAAAAAATATGAAATCAGCACATATTTAGTTGATGGCTTCCTCCCGGCCTGTTTATTTAATCTGACTGTGTGATAGATAGCGTCAGATAGTGCCTTTGTACACATTAGGCCATTCTGCCTTTTTTTTTTTTTTTTTTTAAATGGATGAAAAATCTCAGTGCAGAAAAGCTGGATAAATGCAGTGCCGCCCCTTTAAATGAGCGGAGATGTTTTTGAGATGTATTACTATATTAGGTGACATGGAACTTTGCATCTCTCATACCATCACTGCAATGTTGGCCAATAGAAAGCTAAAGTCACCCAAAAACTGCCTAGTCCCTCCTTCCCTTCCCTTATGGTCTGGTCCTACCTGCCTCCAGTGCACAAGTCAAGGCTACTCGCGGGAATGCTATGTGCCCCCTCCGTGAGCCAACGCTCCACCACTGCTCCAGGTTGGCTGCTCCTCACCTACTTTTCCATGACCCTGGGCTCCGGCCGCTGCCCCGCTCTCCTCTGCAATGTTTCCTAGCCCTGTGACTACGACACCCTTCTCGGTCAAGGATATTTTGAACCTGGAACAGCATCAGAGCGGCCTGTCCTCCATGGAGCTCTCCTCGCTGGCCTCCCCCTCCTGCATGCTGGCCACCTTCAAGCAGGAGACCTACAGCTCTGAGCCGCCGGCTCTGCCCGACCTGCGGGAGGAGGTGCCCGAGCCGCCCCCCGCCAAAACAGCCGCCGCCTTCCCCGGCTCCTACTACGTGAAAAACTACGTGGAGATGGACTCGGCCAAGGAGGCCAAGGCGGACAAGAAAGGTAAAGCCAAGTGCTGCTGTCCGGGGCCCACCGGTGGTCCTCGGGAGGAGAAAAAGGGAGGGCAGGGGAACGGTGACCCCCCCCACCAGCCGGGGCTGGGCGCTCGGCCGGGGGGTCGCCAGAGCTGCGGGAGAAGAGGGGACAGTGCGGGGCTGCGCCCACCCTCGGGGGCTGGGGAGGAAGAGCGCGGAGAGCGGGAGCATCCTCATCCCCTCCCGGGCGTCACAGTGCAGGAGTGGGACAGACCCACGGCGGGGGGTGTCCGGGCGACCCCGGTCCGGAGACCCCCCGAGAGGGGCCTGAGCCAAGAGCCCACCCAACAGGGCTGGCAGAGCTGCAGGAGGATATGCGAGGTCTCGAGTTTATACAGAAATTAGGTGACAAATAGGATTTCTAATTCGTTCGGCCGAGGGTACCGGAGCCCGCGGGTCGGGCTGGGATTCGGTACAAAGGCTACGTGTGATAAATCCAGGCTGGGACACAGGCAGTCGCGACTCAAATCAGTGCACTGAGCATCCTTGTTTTCAAACAAACAAAAAAGACGGAAACTTCGCTGAAGAGGTACTTAAAAAGCGGGGCAGGGCCGGTCCCACTGCTGGAAGAGCGGGTCACCGCGGCGGCCTGAGGTACACGAGGCCGGAGAAGGGCCGGGGAAGCGCCAGGGCTCGCTCAAGTTGCACGCTGTTTATTGAACATTGCTTTATATTTTTTGCACATTTTTTTCCTCCCCCTTTTTCCTTCTCCCGTTTATTTTGCTGCAGAGCTGTGTTCCCTGCACAAGAGCCTGGAGCAGGAAAAAAGAGACCTGGAAGATCCCGAGCGCCCCAGACAGAGGAAAAGGAGGAAACCTCGCGTCCTCTTTTCTCAAGCCCAAGTCTACGAACTGGAAAGAAGGTTCAAGCAGCAGAAATACCTCTCGGCCCCCGAGAGAGACCATCTAGCGAACGTCCTAAAGCTCACCTCCACCCAGGTGAAAATTTGGTTCCAAAATCGAAGGTATAAATGCAAAAGGCAGAGACAGGATCAGACCCTGGAAATGGTAGGGATCCCTCCCCCTCGGCGGATAGCGGTGCCGGTGCTGGTGCGCGATGGGAAGCCCTGCCTGGGGGAATCTTCTCCCTACAGTTCGCCCTACAATGTCAGCATTAACCCCTACAGCTACAACGCCTACCCCGCGTACACCAACTACAACAGCCCTGCCTGCAACGCCAACTACAACTGCAACTACCCCTCCATGCAGCCCATGCAGCCCTCGGCGGCGGGCAACAACTTCATGAACTTCAGCGTAGGGGACTTGAATTCGGTGCAGACGCCCATCCCGCAGGGGAACGCGGGGATCTCCACATTGCACGGGATTCGAGCCTGGTAGAGCCGCCCCCGTCCCCGGTCCGCTCCCTCCATGGACCACGGCCACAGGGATGGAGGGGCTCCGGTCGCGCCCGCGAGCCGGGCTCAGGACATTTCAGTGCTGCGGGATGAGGACTGTTCAGTGTAACATCCCGGCGGAGTTCACTAGGATGGTGGCCATTTACCGGAGGGGGTTCTTAGTATTTCGTGCGGTGGCTGCGCTCCGTGCGGGGCCAGGCGGGCACCGGCGGGGAGGACCAGCAGTGCCCGCAGTGCCCGGACCCTCTCACTCCCCCTTCCACCAGGGTCTTCACCCTGGTAATTTCCCCCTCCTTCCTTCCTACAAACCAGCCGGTCATTTTGCTGGACTTGATCCCAACGACAGCCAGCCAAGCCCTGCAACTCTCTCTGGTTTTTTTGTTTGTTTGTTTTGTTTTTTAATCTTTTACTCTATACTAATTATTTTTGACATCCACATTTAATTTTTGCACTTCCCATACGGTTCCCGCTGTTCGTCCAGTTCAGCATCTCGCCGCACCCAGGTCTCCCCCTGTGCGAGGCTGCTACCGCCGGCCTGGGCACACGATGAGGACAGACCCCCCCACCCCACCGCGGCCGAGGGACACAGACACTCCGGCCCGCCAGGCCCCGTAGGGTTATGCACTAAAACGTGAGTTAGTATGGAAATGCACTGTCCGCCCCTTCCTACGTGTCTCCCTTTCCTGTACAAGCTGACGGAGGTCAGCGAGTTGTCATTAAAGAGAGTGGCTGAACCTTGGCGTCCCTGGCGTTCCTTGCGCGGCCTGGAAACGACGCTTGTTTTACAGAGGTTTGCAAAAATAATTTTAAAGCCACTTTTCGACCTCACGGCCCGGGCAAGATTGCTCTGCACCGGCGTGTCCCGTCCCCCTCGTCAGGCTGAGATCGGGACAGGTCTCGTTTTCCCCCATCTGTGACCCTCTCGCTCCCAGTCTTTGGGGGCGAGAGGCTGATTTCTCCCCTGCACAGAAAATCAGTGCAAGGGAGGTACCGATACCCCAAGTCATAAACCAGAGGAACTGCCCCCAGCACATCTGCAGGAGGTTTCCGCAGCCCCTCTGCATCCTGTCCCCGAACAGGGAGAGGGGCAAGGGACCTCGCGCCTGCCCCCAGCCTGCCCAGGGGCAGCGGGTGGGGCTCTCCATCGCCTGGCTCCTGCCTCTGCTCTCCCTCAGCCGCAGCCTCTAGGCCGCTTTTACAGTAGTCGCTATCAAATGTCAATTATTGGGAGTGAGAAACAACAAACATTGTAATTCAGCGCAGTCACAACATCCTCTGGCTGTCTGAGACTGTCCAGCTCGGTGACAAGGCGATTAGGACAACCTGCAACCCCTCCTGCCTTGGCCATATCGGCCCCATCAGTAAACAGGGATGGAGACAGGGTGGCTGTGGCCCTGGGACATGGGATGAAAGGCTGCCGGTGAATGGAAGCTGCCTGAAGCCTCTATCCCTCCCTCCCAAGGGGAACAACCTCACACAGTCCCCGAGGTAGGATTGCACAGATAAGGAACTCCCACCTCCTTCCTATCTCTGCAGATGGAAGAAGAGCCCTGAGTGCTGTTCACAAAGCCCCCAGTGCAGCATGGAGTGTCGACACCTGTCTGGGGCTCAGGGCTGGGCAAAGGGGGGCCTTCTGCCTCTTCCCAAGGAGGGTCTGCCTTGAGGGTACTCATCCCAGAGAGCCACAGGGACATGGGGTCTGTCACAACCAAGGGGACCAGAGTCTGCCAGGCTGAAGCAGGGACACAGGGCAGCCCCACAGCTATGCAACCCAGGAAGAAGCTAAGGCTGCTCCTCATTTGAAACCTCTCCAAGCTGGTATCACTGGCTGCACGATGACTTCCCACACTAGAAGGACACACAGCCTTCAGCAGATGGTAGAGAGCCTGAGGTTAGCCAGAAAATACTCTCCTCTAAGAAAGAGTGCCTACCTTTCTGAGAGTTCCAGGCAAAGAGCATGAAGGGGGCAGGAGAAAGCTGGGTTTAAACTCTGCCACTGCTGAATGATGTGGAGGGAGTGAGAGTTTGGTGCCTCAGTTTGCCCGATCTGTAAGATAGGCACAATGCTGCTGTCCCACTCCATGCTCCTGGTGTCACTGGCAGCTGAATTCTGTCACTGCAGAGCATGGCCAGGATTAGAACACACAGGGAACCCTCAGAAGGCAAGACAAGTCCTGAGTTAACATGGCAGAAGGCATTAAACCTGAACCACTACATTCAGGGCCTGAGTAGGGCCCCTCTTTAACTGTTCAACCAAGATAGACTTGGTCGAACACAGAAGCTTCAGGAAAAGCCACAGGAAAAATAACTCACAACAACACAGCACCCACCCTTCTCCACATACTTCCAGCATCCTTTCCCTGCCTCTGATCCCTCATTTTCTTCAAGCCTGTTTATTTTCCTCCCATGGTATCTCAGAGCTACAGATATCAGGGAATCCGAGAGTCCAGTGGGACCTTCCCTGCTCTGCAGGGGCTGTTCTGGGCACCAGGTTTGGGACTGATTTTCAGGACTGCCCTGTACTCCTTCTCAATAGGGATGAACAAACGGCTCCTGCCCACACTGCTGCTCACATGCTCCCCCCCTCCCCATGCTTCCCTGCTCCTGGGGGAATTGCATCACGAGCAGATGCATGGCAGGATAAGACATGGGGGCTTGGAAAAGCAGCTGGAGCCTTGGAGCCAGTTCAGAAAGCGATTTAGGGAGAGGACACAAGCACAGCTGGCCGAGGCCGCCTGGCTCTGGCAGGGGCACCAGCAGCAACAGTTAAAGACCTTCCATTAGCTGGATTAACGGGAAGTGCAAGAGAGATACAGTAGGAATTAACTCCCAGCACACGGATTTTGGCCAAGGGGAGCTCACTGTCCTCACAGACACACATTGCTACTATTCCTGCTCTCCAGCTCTGCCTCACCTGCAGCTGCAGCTCCGCAGCAAGAGCAGCCAACAGGGTCAGGTGGGGGTACAGGGTCCACCCAGGATTTCCAAAGGCACGAGGGCTGTTTGCAAACACCACAGCAGGGTGATGTGCTCTCCTGAGTCCAGTCCTCCCAAGGGCTTAGAAAAACTGAATGTATCAGACCTGACACGTTCCTCTGTCTGAGCCTGAATTGTTTCACATCTCTAGAGCAACACGAAAACGCTGTGCTTAGAAAAGGGTATTCCAGGGGAAACTGGAGGATACTGCAGTTTCCCCGGGGAACCTGAAATCAGAGATCCTCTCAGTGGTTTGGGGGCATGCTAAGGGGTGTAGGAAAGAGCTTTTAATAAAGATTTACACTTGGATTTGATCTCACTCTTCCCTCAGATTTTTTGGAGATTACACAGCCTGGCACTGGCATTCATTGCTCTGTTTCAGCACAACTTTTCTTCAGAGAATTCAGTGCCCCAGCTCCACCTGAAGGTAACAGGGCAAGTGCAGCTCAGCACCACTTGTCTTCTTGAGACAAACTGCACATGGTAGGTTTGTACAAACTATTTGGAATTCACACAATTTGCACAGGAACAAGTTGTCAGCTGTGACTGATACCAAATCCCTTGCCATTAGCAGTTTTGTAGGAACTGAAGTAACTGTTTTTCCCAAATAACACCAATGCAGTTCCTGAAGTGCTTTTGTGGCCAGAATTTTATTCCTTAAATTCAAGGAGTTTTCACAGCCAAAGTTATTCTCTAGAGTCAGAAAAAGAGGAGATACGGTCCATGTGAGAATTAGTGAAATGTTTCAGTGTTCCTGAGGAGCCCAGCAGGAAAACAACAGATCAACAAGCCTCTCTCCCTAGTCCCCTACCCCTAATTCATCTCACTGACATCAGTTTAGATCAGTATCAGCAGTAGGTGATTTCTTGTTAATGGGGATTATTAAGAAGTATCAACACCTTTAAAATGCCACTCCACATTGTCTCCAAGGCAAGAAATGGATGGGCTTTCAGACTGGGAGTCTGATTTGTCATTCCTGGGGGGTTCCTTATTGCCTGCAAAGCAAACTTAATGCTACATTTTGATGCAGAAAGAGAAGGAAGTGGAGATTTCTCCCAAGAGAAAGATCAAGCACTGACAGTACATTTGTGAAAGTTCATCAGTCAACGTTTATGAAAGTTAATCATTCAAGGTTTAGCAACATGACATGGAATATGTTAGCTGAAAATCTCTACCTGCCTCGTAAAGTCATTTTAAACCCTGCCACTCCAGAGTTTCATTCAATAAGAAAGCCCCACTAAGCAACAAGATCATCCTGAGCGATGCATCAGCCACAGGCCTTTCCTATTGTAGTACTGCAGGGACTTGCTCCAGACTGGTGCTAGAACTGCTGGGCTGAGATGAGTAAAAATTGGTGATTTTATCAGTCTTTGCATAAAGGAGTCCAAATCAGATACAAGGCATGTCAGTGGAGTCTGGATGACTAGGTCAAGATAGAAAATGAACTGTTTCCCAGCGACTGAGCAAGAGGAAAAACCAACAGAAGTCCAGGAAGAGAGATGAACCTTCAGGAAAGCAAAGCAGGGCATTTTTAAACCAGCTCTGTGTGCAAGCAGTTGGTGCACTGACTCCACTGAGACATGTCTGTTAAGTCATCCCTGCTTAAAATAACATTTTTTTGGTGTCAACAAACAATCACAGTCAAATGGCCAAATCACAGGTCTGTAAATCAGGAGACTGGGGGCTTTTCCCAACTCCATTAGAGAGAGGCATCATGTTTGCAACAGGCTCAGCAGGGACAGCCCCTCAGTCCTGCCCAGCTGTGCAAGTGCAGGGGTTCCCCGGCATAACTCTCAGACATCACTCAGTGCCTGCTCCGTTTGATGTGCTGGAAAAATGAGTTGTCCAAAAGAAAAACTTGTAAGTGGGAAGAATCTTAAAGGCCAAAATAATTTTATTTCTTAGGGTTGGTTAAAATAATTTGGTCTTGGGAAGACACCCTGGAGCTAAATTACTATTTGTGGAGATGAGTAGGCTGAAGGCATGAATGATACTACTGCACAGTGGGCAAGGTCAGGAGTTAACAGGTTCAAATAGCAAAAGAAAAGGGAGTTTGTGATTCAAATTCTGTGAATTGTTCTAACTATTACTTAGTAACAAAATGAAAAAGAGAATTTAGAAAGGCAATTTAGAGTTTTAGTCCTAGAACCGACAAATCTGGTTGTTGAACAGATTATTAAACCTCCACATTTGAAAACATCTACTCTCAGAAGCATTTTCTACGTGTTCTGCATGTTTGGAACAGGGTTTGGTGCTCTCTGATGCTGCAAGAATACACCAGAGTTTAATTTAGCACAGAGGATATTTCGTAAATAGATTGCATTGTCCTTCAGTATAAGTTTTTAATAAGTCACAGTACTGGCACCTAGAAATTGCCCCCAAATCCCATCTTCCTGGCCAGGGTGTTTTTGTACGCCTCACTATCTGTGAAAAAGAAAAGCTGCTTTCAGAGCAGTGGTGGAGGAGCAGCACAGAGACACGTGCTCAGTGCTGCCTGTCAGCAGGAGAGGCCATTAAAAAACAGCTCACAAAAAAAATTCAAACTAATTTCATTCAAATGAATAAGTTTCTTACAATCTTTAAGCACCAAAAAATTAGAGTTAAGACCTACTGCCTGGCTTCAGCAAATCAGTTCTAATGGTATCAAGGAGATGGTTTACGCTGTTTTGAGGGAGGAAAATACAAATCTTGGTGGACTTGAGGTTTCATGTGCTCCTTTATGCACTGTGCACTGTCAGCTGCTGCTTCCCTCTCTGCCACATACCCAGAGACAGGTCCAGATCCATCCTGCAATTACACACACTTCACTTTACGGACATGGCTAATCCCACTGAAGATTCCATACCAACCCAGACAGCGTACGAGGGCTCAGAGTGGAAGTAGACGGACATGCTGACACTTGGCTACATTTCTGGCATCCTCCCATGCTGAGGCTTTCATATGCCTCTGCTGATATTTCTGGGTATGAGGGTTAAAGGAGTTTTCTTCCTTGTTCTGGGTTATATCTGAGCTTTTCTGCCCAATTCCATGCCCAGAAAGCCTGTACATCCCTGGGAATTGCAGGAGTCCCCATCCCAGAGCCACTAAACACACAGCCCTGCTCAGAATGTGGGTTCCTCACTGCTGCCTTTATAAACAGCCCTTTTCAAGCAATGCCAAAAAAAAAAAAAAAAAAAAAAAAAAAAAAAAAAAAAAAAAAAAAGCTTTACTTAACCCTAGTTCTGAAGACAAGAAAGTATAATTGCTGCTATAAAAAGAGATGTTCTGCCATATCTCTCATCTAACACTCACAGGCATCCAGTGTGTTTGTCTGGGACTGAGGCTAAGTTCTCCTTTTAGATGCATAGAGAAAAAATTAATAATAAAAAATCAAAAAATCAGTGAGAGGTCCTGGTCATTGGTATCTCTGAGAGTCAGGCCTGACATGACTACATTTGCCTGGTTAGACACCAGCTTATAGCCCACCAGTATTTCACCTCGAGTCTTTAATCCTAATTAATTTCTCACACAATGAAGTGTTAGAACTGGAAATCAAATTTCCCTATTCAGTCCTGAGTTGTAGCATTTTCTAGAGCATTTCATTTTTATACACACAAAGATTATTTCCCATGTAACAAGATGAAAGTAAATACTTGGTATTTTTCCACACCAAAAAAATAGTAAGAGCACATGAGAGAATGACCCCCAGTGCAGCACACTGGAATGACAGGGAAAATTGTAGGTTAATTTCAAAATATCCTCTTTGCCTTTCTTTCTTTCCTGACCACATTTCCAATCCTATTGGTCTCAACGTCCTGGTTGTGAAAACACTGTGCTCTGCCCCTTTGATCAGCTACTGAAAAGCCCTTTCATGTCTCACTGTCTTCATTACCTTACATTTTAATTGCTGGCCTTGCATGGGACAGACAGGTGGCACAAGGTCACAGCAGGAGATGATGGATGGCTTTTGGCAGTGTGTGTCCAGATTACACACTCCAAAATCAACCTGTGGGGCAGAATCCTGTCCTTGTGCTGGGGGATCAGCGGGGCACGCTCGGCATCCCACGGCTGCAGCCACCAAAGACCTATTTTAGGTCCTTTAGAAAATAATAATGAACTTCAGCTCTTTCACATTAGTATTTCAAACACAAATCCCCCAAATACTAAAACCCCACGAGTGTTACTTAACTGAGCACCACCATCCCTGCAGGGACCACCATTTCACTTGCTCATGAAATGATACATCCAGAAACAGGAACTGAACTCGAGCTACTCAGAAAGCCAGAGAGTGTTAGAGGTGAAACCCCAAAGTTTCACATCAAAGCTCCTGCTGTTGCCTGAGCCCTGGTGGGGTAAAGATTTCCTCCTTATGATTTCCAACCTCTTTTCTGTTTGAGTAGATAAAAGAGCAGAATGGTACCCACTATCCAACATAGCTGTCCTTGAAACAGATCTTGCCACAACCAAGAAGTCAGAAAGTTAAATGCACTGGAGAAGAAAATTTCTGTATCATGGCTATGGTGGATATTAGTTAAGTGTAAGTAGGTGGAGTCAAGGCAAAAGTGAAGTCCCTGTACATCAGTGGTCCAAAGAATCAAATTGTCATCTTCCAGAGAAAAATAAGGGAAACTCTGTGTGTAAAAGGAATACCATTTCCCCAGTGATTTTTACGGGGTTTAAAATAAGATTGGCACCTGAAATGGATTCTTTTACTCAAAAGACATTTTCAACTATATAATAGAAGATAATAAGGCTAGAATGCCTTACTTGTCCTTTTTGGCCTTGAAAACCTTTAGATGGACCAAGCAGGGTCTCAAAGCAAAGGCTGGATACAAATATGCTTCTAAATTTCATGTAATTCGACCCAAACTTGATTTCAAGGCCCTTTATAGCACAGAGAAGCCATGATCTCAGCTCTGGGAACATAGGATGCTCTTCTGGTGGAAGTCAGGAGTCAAGCTTGGACTGAAGTACAGCTGTCTGGGACTGGAGAGGACATTTAAGCAATTAGTTCTCACTTAGACCATCTTGTTATTTTTAAGATGAAATAACATCATACAAATTTTTCAGATTTTGGTGTGTGCCAGTTGGAGAGCACCATCCTCTTCAAAATTTGTTAATCAGATGCTTTCAAACGAAAAAAGTCCTCTTTGAGATAATTCCTGTTTTATCAACCCAGATAAGCAGCATCCTGCTCACCTTCAGAGGAGAATGAAAATAAATAGAAGAGGTTCAAAATCAGTTGAGAAAAACAATGTGGGCCTCAAGACTTCAATCTGTATTTTTATTTTTTCCTTAAATGCAGAACAGATGACTTGGAAATTTTTTTTTAGCCACTGACATTTTGTGGTAAACATTTGGGGAAAAAATGAAATAAGAAGCAGCCTGTGAAAATACAGCCCTGCAGAGCGCTCTTTACCTGTGCCTGTCATTGCTACAGCACCCACTCCTTGTTGCTTTGCTTTTTTTCAGTAAACTCAGACTTGGTGAGATCTTGCAATTGGGAAGACTATTTTAACTGTAACTGTGACATTAATTTGTGGAACCTCAAGATGGTAATTGAATGTTACATGTGGCTTTAAAGAGGCAGAGAGTTCAGGTGAGGAAGAAGGATCCTCCGTTACCTGCTAAACACAGAAAGGCTGCAAAGATACGGACAAAACCCCCTGTTTCAGATGGAAAAATGGATGGGGGGGGGGAGCACGGGAAACCCTTTGCACAGAGAGGAACTGACTTTTCAAAAGAGAAAATGCTTTCCACTACCCTGAGCTAAAGATAGGATGGGCACAAGCAGCAGCTTTTTAAAGCAGCAGATCTCACCTTATCACAAATCCCGGAGGAGGGAACAGCTCTTCCACCACCAGGGAGCTTCACGGAGCTCCTCCCCTGCACCAGCATCACCCACAGGGTGAGCCGTCGGTCCCAGGGGACCTGCCTGTACCCCAAACACCTGGAGGGACCTTTCTGGAGCAGCTCCCCCCTCATTACCCCAGCACTCCGCCCCTTTATCATTTTGACTTTTGACCTTGGGGTGGACGGGGCTCTGCTGTGCCACCATCGCTGCTTCCGTCCAGCCCAAACCCCCTCCCCGCCACGGAGAGGCTTTACAGAGAGGCCACTGTGGTGATAGATCTGTCAAGACCAAGGGTCAAGTTTATGTTGATCTACAGGTGTTAGAAGTGTACTGATCCAATGATTGAGGTCCCTGAGAGGTCACCATAAATCCTCAGTGGGATGAAAATACCACATAACTCGCTTGCAGATGCTGCAGAAGTAACCGGATAAAGAAAAGCGCCCGCCTAGCAAGTGTTAACAGACACCGTTAGGGCAACAGGTGATGCCACAATGTTATTTTGCTCTAAGCCAGGGTGGCCAAACCTATAAAAAAGGTGAAAACATCAAGCAATTCAGGCCCTTGCCAGGGCAAAATAAGCACGTTGGTTTCAGCTCAAATTGGGATGTGTTTGGTTTGTACAAGATGAGAGAAAGCCTTTAGCTGCCCTTTTTGATCAGCACTTTCCATGCATTTCCCTGACAGCTGTGAATTATACCCAGCTCAAAAACTGCTTTTGTGAACATAATCACAGAATCAAAGAATGGTTGGAAGGGACCTTAAAGATCATCCCATTCCAACCCCCTACCACGGGCAGGGACACCTTCCACTAGACCAGGTTGCTCCAAGCCCAGTCCAACCCGGCCCTGAACACTTCCAGGGATGGGGCAGCCACAGCTTCTCTGGGCAATCCGTGCCAAGGTCTCACCACTCTTACAGGAAGAATTTCTTCTATATTTCCATCCTGAATTTCCCCTCTTTCAGTTTGAAGCCATTCCCCCCTGTTCTGTCACTACTGTCCTGGACAAGCAAACCCTCTACTACTTCCTTGTAGCCACTTCAGACACTGGAAGCACCTGTGAGGTCTCCCCACAACCTTCTCTTCTCCAGTGGAACAGCCCCAGTTCCCTCAGCCTATCTTCACAGGGAAGGTGCTCTAGTCCCCTGGTCAACCTTGTGGCCTCTACACTTGCTCCAGCAGTTCCACGTCCTTCCAGAATCATTTTAGACTACAATAACTCAGCTGGACCATCTAGTCCAACCGTGGGATTTTGCAGTTAGAAAAACCATTGCATCAGATACAGCCCCAGCAGACATATAAAAAGAATCTCCTCATTTGGATTTCCAGCTCCTCAGTCAATGCTGATGCTGAAGTTGTCCAAAGCATTTGACAGCGACCAGCGTGCACAGCGTGACCCCTGGACCAGGGGCTCTTTCCAGCTCAGGGTTCCTGTAACTCGACGATTTAAGCCCAGCAGCCCTGGCAGAGCGTGATGCTCAATCCCTTTATCATGTCTCCTCTCCCTGTGGCAGCCACAGCGAGGGCTAATTTTAAAAAGCAGTGATATGGTGCTGCTGCAGGCACACACGTTGCAGTTGGAATTGAAATAGAAACGGGCACAAACTGCTCCACAGCTGGGATATTGTACAGTGACTATATGGGGTTGAGTTAAAATGCAGCAAGATAACTTCCTAACTTGTTGAAGTTCAAAAGTTTAAAAATACAACTGGCAAGTTATCTATTTTGAGTCATTGTGGGGATTAATAAACCAAATACTAAAGTAATTTCCATAAAAATAAGTTAATAATTAAATGCAGATTTTTACCTGACTCCACTCCTCTGGAAGAATAACCCTTTAACATTTTACATCAAGACAATGCAAGGCACTGATCTCTTCTCTCTGGTAAGCAGTGACAGGACCCAAGGGAATGATACGAAGCTCTGTCACGGGAGGTTTCAGTTGGTTATTAGGGAAAGGTTCTTCACTCACTGAATGGTTGAGCACTCTGGGTGAAGAACTTTTTCCTAATATCCAGCCTAAAGGTCTCCTAACAGAGCTTCACTTCCCCCATGCCTGACTGTGAACCCAATACTGGAGAAAGTTTTGAGTTTTAATCCCACCTTTGCTGCCTTTCTCCATACTGAGCCCCACCACGCTGGAATCGGCAGGTCTTTGTTCTGCAGGGGCCAGCAGAGCAGGGAAGCAGAATGTGGTGCAGAACTTTATTTCACAGTGCTACCTAGTGGTTTCTGGAACAAATGATCAGTTGCTCAAAATGCTTCTCCAGACAGAACCTCAGTGTGGAGTAAGGACAAATGTGTATAAACTCTAAACCTCCAACACTGCCTGAAATTGGGTAGGAACTATATATTAAATTGCAGGGAGGGAAAAAGAAAGAAGGAAAAAATGCAGAGAACACTTGCAAATTAATCCCAAGTATTTCTGAATGCATACTCACACACACAAGCACATCAACAATCCCATCCCAGCCTCCTGTAGCTGTAGCAGACGCATAAAGGTGCTGCCTGTCCTGGCAACAACCAGGATTTTTCCTACCTCACACCACTGCCAGGGATTAGCACAGAAACATAGAACTAGTGGCATTCACAGCCCTTCAGAGACTGTCCCTGCCCTCTTCATCCGCTCTCACAGCACCAAATGTTAATGCCAGCTCTGTGATCAGATTTTCCCAGATTTCCTGCCAGCATGGGGACATTGTAAGGAAGAGCAACAAAGCCTCCTCCCCTCCGAAAACCCTTCCATGTTCCTCTCAAACTTTCCTTTTCTCCATAAACAGGGGTCGCTGAACTGACTTGGGGCAGCTCAATATCACCTCCTCCCCGTCACACATCCGTCAGTCTATACTGATCTGTACTTTGATCCATACTTTTGCCAGCACCACAAATGTCTTGGTAAAGGAGCAGCACTGTTGCCCTGTGTTTGCCCACACAAAACAAGGTTTAGGTGTTGCAGAAGCACAACTAAATGAAGTCCTGTTAAAAACTGACAGCTCAGACCAAGATTCAACCCTGGCAGGATTCAGTGGAAGATGTTAAATCCAAGGATGAGACACAGCTCCTAGAGAGGACAGTTTTCCCATATTTAGAAAGGGGAGAACAGTCCCTGCTTCCCTGGGTAATGCCTTATGATCACCAGATGAAAGGAGTCATGTAAGTACTAAGTAGTATTAATAGTCACAGGCATAATATATATATATATATGAGAATAATACAGTCAAACAATACTTAACAGTTATTTCCAATAGCAACATTTGTATAATGCCATTGACACTCAACTGCTGATAAGTTGGACACACTTAAGGAATTTTAATAAGCCTTTGAAAAGCTTTAACTGATGTGAATTAAGCCCCGAGATAATTTAGACGCGGGGCTATCACTCTTCAGTTAAAAATAATTGATCTTGGATGTAAACGTCACATCTTACGCCCTGGAGTACAAAGGCAAAGAAAATGTCATTTGTCACCAGCAGTGTCTGGGGCTGATGAACACGTTTGAGAGGAGCTGCAGAGCCTGGACCATACGAGGGACCCTTCTGCTCTCTGCGTCCACAGGAACTTCTCTTCCCGTGGGGTCACGGACAAGGAACCTCACAGGAATAAGACTGAGATATATGAATTAACAATACATGTGTGGTTATTACTACAGACACTAAATCCAGTGCCCTGGGCGAGTGCAGAAAGGACTGCTGCTATCTTTTGGCTTTAATCCACAAGAATAGCTCTGCTGCCATTCCCCTCTTGCCGAGACAGAAACAAAGTTTTCGTCTACAGTTTAGTACTGAACATAGAAGTCTTTTCTTGTTCTATATTTACTGCTTGTTGTTCCAGGAGTTACTCTTTCCTAACTGGCAATTCCTCTCTGTCTTTTCTGGAATCCTCTAACAGACATGTCTTTTTGACAAGGTGATAAGACCAGAAGCTCTTGTTGAAATCTGCAAACCTAAATATCCACACACAGCTTCATAAAAATTAACTTGCAGTAATGAGAATTCAGATTCCTGTTTGCTGTCTTTCAGCATGAAAATTACCCAAGTTTGTTGTCTACAAAGTTGTTTACCATTAAGTCTGTAAAAGATCAGGAAGCAAGTTTGGGTCAAAGCCTGCAATTACCAAAGACAAAAGTATTTTAAACAAATCTGAAGATAAAGAGAATGCTTGTGTGCTTGGGGGGTTTGGTGTGGGGGCTTTTTATTTGTTTGTTTGGTTTTGCTGTTGTTGTTTGTTTGGGTGTTTTTTATTTGTTTAGTTGGGGGTTTTTTAGTCTTTTATTTCTCTCCTTTTTTTGGCTGGTTGGTTTTGAATAAGCAGATTACTGGCACAAATCAATCAGTAAAAGCCAGGACTCCCTGGCATTAAACTAAGAACATGGTTCAGAAGGGAATTCTTCATTATTTAGTCCAAAATACACAGCATTGATATACATATAACAGATCATTTATAAATATGTATATATCAATATAGAGGACAGGGGAAGGCTTGCTTCTCTTGGAAACATCAAGTTATTATCAGACACAGGACAGGTCGACCGGATCAATAGACTTACTCAATATAGAAAAATCTTATCTTCATTTCAGGCTGGCTGGCCTTAATGTCAGCACCCAGATGCCACTGACAGAGTTATCTCCCATCAGCAGCAGCAATAACTGTTCGGTGACACCTACGAAAAGCCAATAACCCAAACAGGAAAATTTTGTCCTGCTGTCTATTTTGAAGATAAAGGGAAACCAACCCACTGCTCCCCGGTCTTAGTGCCTTTATCAGGACTACAGAACATCGCTTTGCAGCCCGTGTGGGTTTTGATTTCAAATCTCCAGCCCCCTCGGGGCAACACAAACTGAAGAACCTGCGCGTACAATGAGACCAGACCCCTGGCGGGGTCAGGTCCGAAAGCGTCCCTGGATGTGACACTCAGCCATCATGCTGTTGAAAAGAAGGAAGCAAAAAGCTTTCATGTTGTTCTATATATATGTGGTTCTATCTATAGGGCCTGGTGTGTGCTGATCCCAGCAGAGACGTTCTCCCTGCCTGCCCTTTGGGCGCTTATCGCGGGCCCGGAGGGACACACGCAGCATTATCACCGGGCCAGGCTCGGAGCAGCCGAGTGGCATTTTCCTTTCATGCAGCCACCGACACCAAGCACGGGGCAAAGCATCCCACAGCACCACGGAACAGCCCCGACCCCGCCTGGCAGGCTGGAGGAGCCGGAGATAAGTGGGATACGGGAGTCAGCTCTGATGTTGCAGCAGGAGACAAAGGTCAGGAGCGATAACATCTGATCAGCCTCGTGGTGTGGGGATAAAAATGAAGGGAAGCCCGAGTGGAAGCAAAAGGTTGTGGTGGTCTGAGGTATGGCAAGATGTCACAGCACCCCAGGGAGACCTTCACCAGATTTGCTTCTCAACTCCAACACAAGTATTTTTAGAGACTTTTCAGGAGCCTCCTGATTCACTCAGCATTTTGGTGCCCAAGGCACCACTTGGAGGCAGACACGTGGCCACAATTAGTTCTGGCTTTGCAGTAGTAACCAAGGTCCACCACACTGGAACCATGACATTTTCTTCAACACCAGATGAGCCCAAGAAAGGCTGGAACACTCCTGCCCCTATGGAGTAAGTGGGAATAGCCAGTGGGTGAGGATGTAGCCAGGCAGAGGGAAATGGGAAATTGCAGATTCTCCAGGGTTATGATTTAAGCACTTGACACTTACATGAAAGGCTCAAAATCATGACATTGAAAGCAAACCCCAAAGCAGAGCCAAATAAAATTAAAATATGCTTTTTCAGGTTTGCTACTGTGAAGACCATATATCTGCTTGTGCAGAATTTGACACTTCTCATGATCACATGGTGCCAAAAGCTTGGAGTTTATTCTACACATCCTCACGCTGATGGGAGCAGCAGCCCCAGCCCATAGCACAGGGGAGGGACCTTACCTGGGAGATCAGTGCTGGCTTCGCTGCACTGAACCAAGTGCATCTACATGGGCACACACAAGCACAACTAGGCAATCTTTTTCAGTGACTTTGCAGAAAGCTGAATAATTATAGACAATAAAGGACTTGAAAATTAAGCACACGCGCTGCATCTCTCTGCTAACTTGAGATCTCAATGGACACCACACAAAGGGCCAGGCCCTAAAACAAATTACATAAAGACCCCAGTCCCTCCCTCAGTTCTCTCTTTATGTGGAAGAGGATCAAGTCTTGAAGGCTTTAAAATGAAATGAAATCCACCACAGCCAGAGCATCTCTCTCAGTGCGTCACCCGAAGAAATCAGCACAAAGTCTCCATCACATGTTCCTGTGACAAAACCAAACCTCAGCTCGGTGGGACTATCATTTACGCTGTGGCACAGAGCAGACAATGTTTGTACCATTGTATATAAGCAAGCAGATAACAAGGAAGTTTTATTTATTCAGTGTAACAGCCTCAGCCTGAACAAGTCCACGATCAGCTGCACTAAACCAGCCCACAAACAGCTTTTGACAGTAGCAGAATGATGAAAGAGCCCCTGGATTCAACTTAAGATTTCTCTTCTGGGAGAATCACTCCATTACAAACAGGGAGGCAAAGCAATACTAAGCTGATTTCTGTACCCCCTTTCCAAAGAAGAGCCCCACATATTTGCAGACAACTATGCACATGCCCCCTGGATATTCTCAGCCCCCAAAGATTCCAGCCTGCTGTGCTCTGGGGCCATTGGCCCGTGATAGCAGCCACGCACATTTGGCAGAGACATTTTTAGAAACTTCCAAGCTATGAATTCACCTTTCCATTTTGGTAAAGCCAGTTATACGGAAAGCATTTCAAAAGCACAACTTCAGATACAAACTTAATTTCTCCTCAATTCTCATGGGAGGGGGAATGAATAATATTACACTCCTCATTTATTTTCCCACAGCCATCCTGTAATATTTTTGAATTTCCTGACACTGTAATCAATAATAAAATAATGATAAGTCAAATCAAATCAGTCTTTTCAGCACAGTTACGCCTATGTTAAAACTATTTCCAATTATTTTCCTCAAGTCTGTGTTCTATTGCAAGTCACTAAAAAGTGACTTTCCTCAGAAACTTACATCTGAGTAAATGCTCAGATAAAAATCTTCATGCTGCAGATTTCAGGGAGGCACTGGATACCTGGCAGATACCTGCATCCACAGCCCAGTAACCATGTGCTGGCAACACAGATAAATATTCAACAGCACCATCTGGCTCCTGGTACACCCACGGTCAACTTCCAGGCATTTTCCCTTTTTTTCACAGGTGCTCAGAAAAACCAAAGTGCTCTTAGTGGAATGGGTTGGACTCCACAGACCTGCAAGCTCTAAACCTCTGAATCCACTGAGGCATCAGAGCTGCCCCATCCTCACCCCTAAGTGGCTCCAGCTGCACAGCCAAACACCCACAGTCCTTCAAATGGCTTCAGCTCCCTTTGCCTGGAGGACACAACTAATGAACCACCACTCAGCTGATGAGTTCATTAACCCACAGCTGCTTGATTGCTGCCAGCTGCCTGTCTCAGTCCCTGAACTCCACAGCAAGATTTCAGCCCCTTTTTAAACTCATAATGATTCCTTACTCCTTCTTTTAAAGGAATGTTATTCTTCAAAGGAAAAAGATTTTTACTGCAACTGTTTTGTGACAGTAAATTCCACCCTCTGCTTGGAGCGATCACATCTGATACCTGCTACCTTTTGGGGAGGGATGGCCCAGGGAGTAACAGGAGCACTCCTGCTTGCTTTCACCCTCTAGCACAGTTCCAAACATTTCTCCAGAACCCTCTTTCTTTCTTCCTTCTCAAACACTTGCTGCTTCTGCAGTCCTGGAGTTCCAGGTCTCAGAAGAACTCCAACCCTTGGTCCCCAAGTCGTGCCTAAGCCCAAAAGTGCAGAGGGAACAGAGGCCACCCCCTTCTCACCCTCCCTGATGGCTCTGCTGCACTTTTGAGGGCAGACTTGAAAGGTGAAGCACCTAAGAAAATGCCACTCTCTTTCAAAAAATCCAGTGTGATGCCATTTTTTACCCTTCCCAACACAGCCTCGGGGACACAGCAGCAAGACCCCAAAACACACCATCCTGTGTGCAAATATAACTCCTTCTGCTGACACAGAAAAACTGCACAGGCAAAACTTTCCACGCTCCCAGGATCACACGGCAAAAAACCAGGCACAACCACCTCCTCTTCCCCCAGTGCTTCTCCCACTCACTTATTCAAAAAATAAGATACAAAGTCCTACCTTCAGGCCAGGAGCACGGTGGGCGGGTGAGGAGCGAGGCAGACACTGGAGGGGAGTGTGGAGGGAGGACGTTTGAGCACAGCCACCCCAGCTGTGGGCTGTAAGGGCTGATTGGGGCATTGCCCTGTGCCAGGTGGGATCCAGGGCACTCCCACCAGCTCCGGCTCTGCTCCAGGCCCAGGTGTCTCTTGAGCAACCATTTGATTTGGTTCAACCCACATAGCAGAGGTGGTGCTTCATCAAATCACCCTTCTTACCCCAGAGAGCAAGTAACACGTATCTTGCTGTCTCCACCCAATCTTTCTTTCAAGGTCTGTGGCCCATCAGGAGCTTGGATGATTTCGGGCTGCCTATGGAGGCAAACGATTAAAGTACCAGGTACTGCAGATCAAGCTGTTGCATCCTGGGCAGTGGAGAGGTATTTCCACTCTTCCCCTCTTCCAAAAGGACTGGATTATTTTTTTAAATTAAATCCGGATGCAACAGAAAGCAAATGTCATAAGGAAGGTCCTCAAAAGCTTTTTTTTTGCCCTCAGACTATTCCAGCAGGTCAAGGCCTGAAAGCTACAATTTCAGTATCAAGATGACAACTGAGCAAAAACCAAGACACTCAGCAACAGATGTTTCCTTTCCCCCAAAACTCTACATTACAATCCCCACCACAAAATATCACCCCTTTAAAAACAACCTTTCCTGAAGTTCTCAGCACTGTGAGAAAGCTGCTTTTTTTTTTTTTTTTTTTAAGGCTGATCTATGATCCAACACAGAGAGTGTTTGACCACAATATTTCAGAAGGATGAGACTGTTCTCAAGCTAACCGAACAAAATAATGCCACGCTGCTACATCTGGCCTAGGAGCACCAAGTCTGTAAAGAGAATTTTATTGACTGCTCCAAAATTGCATAAACGAGCACTGCACTGAGATCTGGTGAATGAGCTACAATGATAAGATCATCAGTTGGTCACCTCCTTTCTAAATGCCCCATTGAGAACTGACTACAAAGGTGACCAAGCCTCAAATTTCACACAAACTTACCTACTGCAATTTGGTTGATGTCTTATTTCTACATGTAGCACTCCCTTTAAAAAAAGTTACTTCTCATGACTAAATTAAGGCAGTATTCAACCATTTTGTGAGAATTTCCTAAACAGAATGTCAGCTTTACCAGCTGGCTCTGAAGAGGCAATGAAACATTAACTTTACTAACACTGCAGTGCAGTTTTTGGTACCACAAGGTACTACCTGAACTGTGGTAGTTGGCATTTATGTTATTAATTCAAAGAAACTCACATTACTAAAGCAAAAGAGATAGGGGAGGTAAAGATTTTACTGAGATCACCTGTATCAAGAAAAACCCCAACTTTCCAATGTACAACTTGACAGCGTTTTGCAAATATAAAGCATTTAGTGAAATTTTGTAATGAAGAGGAACAAAAAGGCTCTTAATTTCAACAGATTGGCAGTGTAATTCTCAAATATATTGTGTGAATTAACAATAACAAATGGGTTCCCATTTTTGGTTTGCAAGAGGAGCAGAGCCAGGCTGCACACGTGCTATGCTCCCAGGAAAAACAATCCATAAGCAACAACTGCTGTTAAGTAAGAATTTTTACTCTGGAAGGTTCTTTCAACACATTAGACTTCGTTTTTAAACAAAACTCTGTTTACATGAATACAATAAATAGTTTATTAGTGGAATGTACGTGAATTTCTCTCTTCCATCCTTCCTCTTACTCTCAGCACCTTACACACAGATGCCAGAGCAGTTTCCAGTCCAAGCCAAGGACTTAAGTTAATTTCAAGGCAAAAAACAATGAGAGGTTTAAAGTTCAGGCTGGCACCTCTGAGTGACCAGTTCCTCAAGTGTTTGATTCCCCCAAATCTACAGGCAAATTGGCATTTCTTCTCTTCCACACCAGGATCCACCTGTTTCCTCCCAAATCCTGCTCATTTAAGCTCTTCTGAGGCAGGTCACAAGCTCCATGGGGACAGCACAAAGTCCTGCCTGCTCTAAACGCTCCTCCAGCTATTGCAATATCCCTTTATTATTTCATTTTAAAGCCGTTTCTTTCTGATTTATCTTTTTTTTGTTTTCTTTAATAGTTCAGTTTAGTGTTGGGATTTTACAAAAACGGAAAGAGTCTTTTCTTCAAGATATAGAGCACTGTGGCCAGGAACAGGGCGAGGGCCAGGAAGATGAGCAGCTTGTCCGTCAGCTCCCTGCGGTTGTACTTGGTGATGAGCTTCCGCCCCAGCTGAATCGTCCCAGACATGGACTTGAATTCCTCATTTGCTTCCAGGATGGTTCTTGAAGAATTGGCTGAAATTAAGGGGGGGGGGGGGGGGGGAGGGGGAAGAAAAAATCAGCCAGTTCAAAAACACAAGGCAAAGTACGTAAGGATGAGATATGTGGCAATACAGAGCCCTGCTGGGTCAGACTGACTTGTGGGTGAGGCACATATGGACTGTTCTCATGGAAGTTGTCACAACTCAGTGCTGCTGACGGAGAAGGCAAAGCAAAATAACAGCACTGAAAAGCATAAAGACCTACTAAAGTTCCTGAATTTTTAGTTTTTAGGTTACCAGGTCAAATCTAATTCATGTTTTTCAGTCAGTGCTGAGACTTTGCTGGATGCAGAGTGAAATAAGAATGGTGTGAAATAACCGCCAACTGAAGAGAGAGAAATCCCCGGCACAATCAGCAGCAGTTCTGGCAGCAGCAGGACAGGCCAGTATTTGAATATATTAACTGCACAACCAAAACTGTTCCCCCAAGCCACAGCAGTAAATCAGTGTGATTTAGGTGGGCTTGCAGGAAGTGAGAAAGCAGTGTGCAGCAGTAAGAGATCCTTAACAGGATGATAATGATCTTAATAGCCGTTTTTGACAAACATAATAATTTTTTTCCTAATAAAAAACTAGAAGAAAAGCGTGTTGATTAGTCTCAACTTCTCTTTCCCTGTGAGAAAAATAACAAGCAAACAAAAGCCTCAAAACTCCTCAGCCTTCCTCCTTTCAAATTACTCAACGAAAGCAAATGCCCCGGAATTCCCTTTTTCCTCCACTACAGATGCACAGCCTAAGGGACACTGAAAGGTGCACCACTCTACACTGCCCTGATTGCTGACAGAAAGGTCAAATCCAACATTTGTCTAGTTCACCAAAACAAGCAGAGTAGAAATAAGTCTACAATATTTTACAAAACATTTTGTCCCATCACACATCTAATTTCAAGATGCATTTTGATCCAAGTGAAAACAGAAAACTTGTTTCCCAGAGCTAAAGACAAAGCAGAGCCTCCCTGCTCCACAGCCTCAAACACTCACTGCATCCTAGGGAAGGACTTGCTCAGAAAAAAGGAATTGTAACTGCTAACTCAGAACTTGCAGATGGGTTTTGAAAATGAACTTTCATAGTTTTTCCCTTGATGAACTCCAAGTGCTGTTCAGTCAGACACAGGGCGAAAAACTGTCAGCCAAGCTGTCTTTTTAACTGGAGAAGGAACACACTGCTTCTGCAGGAACAACCTGTGCCCAGCTGCCACCCTCAGACAGGGCAGAAAGCAAGGAGGGCAAAATTGTGTTATTTATCCTCATTTTTAAACTGTTCTCCCTTCTGCCCAAAAGCACAGCGAGGAAGAGGCCCAGGCAGCACTGACTCCACTTCTAAATGCTTCTTGAATCATCAGTTCTGACAGGTCACTTGATTTATTGGTTTAGGAGTCTAAGCCAAAGAACTGGGTGAAATCTTGGTTTCACAGTCCCTGATGCACTGCTGACAGAGCAAGTGACCTCGGGTTCAAGTCACTTGATCTTCTCGTCTCTCAGTCATCCCAGCTGGAGCCTGGGTGGAAACAGCCTTCCAGCCAGACTCTTTCCTTTGTGTATGGACTTGTACCCACGCTTTTATTTTCTCTGCCATTACCAAATCCACGCCAGGACAGTGGCACAGAATAACATCAAACACGCTCTTGGCACTGTGTGAGCTCACACTGCTTTTACAACTGCATTTATGCGAAACTAAAACAAAAGCTCCTCATCCTGACCCCTTTTCCTTTTCTTAATTATGAAACAGAAACTCCAACAAACGGCTCCACACAAAGTACATTATTTCCTGTTTATGTCCAACTGCTACAGAAGTCCTGCTGGACAGTCCTTTAATTATCATTGCAGTGTGTTCTCCTACAGCAAAGCAGGTTTCCACTCTGCTCCACATTTGCCAGTTTGCCTCTCTCTCTCCTGACAGAACTGGCAAAAGGTGCTTCCACCACCCAGTCCATGCCCAAACTCCACCTGTACCTAAGGTCTGCACGGTCTCCTCGCTCTGCTGCACTTGCTGTGACATCATCCTGCTGATGCTCATCAGACTCTCTGTGATGTTACTTGCACTCTCTGCCAGGCTTTCCTTCGTAGTCTTCCTGAAAAGGAAAGGGAAAAGTAAGGCAGGAAGGGATAAAATTGCTTCTTTGGGTACTTTGGAAAAATGCTGCTGCCAGGGAGCCTAGAAAAAAGCTTGGCACCAAACATCTTTGCCAGTGTACAAAAGACAGAGTTCATTTTCACTTGCATAAGAAACTCAGATTCTTCAGTAAACAGTAAAAAAAAAATAAAAATCACAAAATATTAAAGAATCATGGGCCTATATTTCACTACTTATCCGGGACTGTGTAACTTGGAGCTGCTATGGAAGTACTCATACAAACTACAACTTTATTATTCTGGTTATCCCATTTGTTGCTTTCAGTACACAGTTTATATACGCTTAGATCCAGTTCTGCACGTGAAAACAGCTTGGATAATAATCTATTACTTGTTTAGAACCTTGACTGGAATTAATGTAAAAGACAGTAAGAAAAACTATAAAGGCTAACATACCCCCTTTTCTGCTTAGAGATGCCAAGAAAACCTGAAATTATCACAATCCTTAACAGTTCAAATCTCCACAAAAGGGAAATGCACTCATTAAAGAAAAGCCATGTTCCAGATATAATTAACTTTATGTCACTTTCATTTAAAACTAGTTACAGCAGGCACTGCTTGATTCTCAGAGTACAGTGGGACAGTCTCATACCTTTGTCTTAAGGAGTCTCTTCCTTGCAGCAGCTCATCTTTCTCAGAGTTGTCAATAGCAATTTTGCAGGCCAGGTTTGCCTTCCTCCAAGCTGCCTGGTTGCTGAAATCACAAGAACAAAGTGCTGTTACATGACGGGAACACTTTGCAAGCACAGACAATTTTCACAACACAAACACTACTGTAACTGGGCACTCTTGATACATGCACGGACCCTCAGAGAATCACAGAATCATTTAGGTTGGAAAAGACCTCTGAGATCACTGAGTCCAATCTGTGATCCATCCCCACCTTTTCAACCAGCCCAGAGCACGGAGTGCCACGTCCAGTCATTTCTTGAACACCTCCAGGGATGGCGACTCCACCACCTCCCTGGGCAGCCCCTTCCAGTGCCTGACAACCCTTTCCATGAAAAAATTCTTCCTGATGTCAAACCTGAACCTCCCCTCGTACACCTTGAGGACATCTCCCCTTGTCCTGTCCCTTGTTCTCTGGGAGCAGAGCCTCACGCTCATCTGGCTCCATCCTCCTGTCAGGGAGTTATAGAGAGTTTCCCCTTGACCCTCCTTTTCTCCAGGCTGAGCCTCCCCAGCTCCCTCAGCTGCTCACTTTCTCAGTATTACAACACAGAGTAACAATATACTGCCCCGACATTCCTTCTCCTCAGGGTATCATTTACGGAGCAAGGGAAGAAGAAAGCTGTGCCAGCTGTTGAATGACAGACTCTCAATCAAACCACCCACTTTGAGTTCAAGTGCTCAAAGGGACAGACCAGAGTTAAGGAGCCAGGACAGGAGACTGGAAAGGAAGAGACAGTCGTATCCTTTTCATCCCTGACCTCTTGGTATTCCGCAAAACACATCTTGTCAGCAACTGCTTTTGCCAAACAGAATCTGAGAGACGCTTTACCGAAGTCAGACTATCTCTGGCTACGGGGCACTTGGGAACAGCACCGACCCACCTGAGCATTTGTTTCTTGTGGTTCTCCACCTCCCGCAGCAAAGCCTGTTTCTCCGACTCCTTGTCCTGCTCCTTCGCCATCTGCTCCAGCTCCTTCGGCGGAGACCACAAACACCAGAACCCCATCAGCAACCTGCAACTCGCACACCCCAGCCCCGGCCAGGGAGCGAATTCAGAGCAGATTGATCCGGTAGATCACCAACCCACAGCCGGGACCCCCCAACCCACAGCCGGGACACCCCAACCCACAGCCGGGACCCCTCTCAATCCGCGGGCAGCCGCAGGCACGGGCCCAGAGCATGGTTCCCCTCAGTAGCCCCCGGCCGGGGGGACCCTCACCTGGATGCAGTCCCGCAGATGTCGGAACTTCTCCTTCACGGCGGCGTTGAGCTCCGTGAGGGCGCTGAGAGGCCCCGGGCAGTCCCGGATGTCCTGGAACACAACGGCGCGGTCAGCGCGGCTTTCCCCGGCTTTCCCCCTGCGGCCGCGCCGGGGTAAGCCGGGCCGGGTGGGCAGGCGGGCAGTACCTGCACGGCCGCCTTGATCTCCAAGTCGAACTTGACGATCTCCTGGTGACAGACCCTCAGCGGCACAGCCGCTGCCGCCGCCGCCATCTTGGCAGGGGAGGGCGGGGCGTGGGCGGAGCCACCGAGGGCGCCCCCTGCGGGCGGCAGGGGGGGAGCCCTGAGGGCGCCGTGGCGGGCAGGGCTGAGGGCCCGCGGGGTTCGTGGGGAATGAGGCTTTCCACGGGGCCTGTGATGAACAGCGGGCTGTGGCGAATAGTAGAGTCGCACAGAATCACACACTGGGTCAGGTTGGAAGGGACCCCATTGGGTCATCTGGTCCCACCTCCCCGCTCGAGCAGGGGCATCCCGGAGCACGCAGTGCAGGGTTGTGTCCAAACGGTACTGGAATATGCCCGGTGAGAGACACTCCACACACTCTCTGGGCAATCTGTCACTCGCACAGTAAAGTTCTGTCTCATGTTCGTATGGAACTTCCTGGGCATCAGTTGCTGCCCACTGCCTCTTGTCCCATTGCTGGGCCCCCAAGCAGGGCCTGGTCCATCCTCTGACCCTCCCTGCAGACACAGACACATTGATGGGGTCCTCTCTCAATGTCTCATCTTGAGGCTGAACAGCCCCAGCTCCCTCAGCCTTTCCTTGTCAGTTTGATGCTCCAGTCCCTTCATCATCTCCGCAGCCTCCTCTGGACCTGCTCCAGGAGCTCCACGTCCCTCCTGTCCTGAGGAGCCCAGAACTGGACACAGCATTGCAACTAACACATACTGTGTTCCCGTAGTGCTGCTGGGACTGCATATTTTATAGTTCTTTGGGCAATGAAACGTCCTGCCGTGTGCTGTGTGAAGCATGCAAGGGTGGTTCATTAGTGGCTGAGGGCAAATGGGGGGCCCTTGGACTCATGGTAAAAAAGGTGAAAAGCAGCACTTCCCCTGAAACCCGGGAGAACCAATGGTCACTCCAGGACTGCAGCGGGCTTGGAATCACACAACCACAGAATCCTTTAGGTTGGAAAAGACCTCCAACATCATTGAGTCCAACATGTGATGGATCCCCACCTTGTCAACTAGGCAGAAGCACTGAGTCCATATCCAGTCTTTCCTGGAACACCTCCAGGGATGGGGACTCCATCACCTCCCCGGGCAGCCCCTTCCAGTGCCTGACAACCCTTTCAGTGAAGAAATGCTGAACCTCCCCTGGGACAGCTGGAGGCTATTTCTTCTTGTCCTGTCTCGTGTTGTCTTGGAGCAGAGCCTGAACCCCACCTGGCTCCACCCTCCTGTCAGGGAGTTGAAGAGAGCGAGTTCTCCCCAGAGAAGCTCCAATTTTACACCCAATACCTTCCTGAGGTCTCTGGGTGGACAGACCCAGAGCGACATTGGTCATGAGCAAGGGCAGGGGGGAACATGAGGTCCCTTCTGCTCCTCCAAAATAAGAGGTAGGGCAATGGCCCCTTGCTTTTTCCACCAACTCCTGCCCTGGTGCTGTGTCCTGCCTCTCCTGCTCTCAGACCCTGTGGATAAAGGTGCTGGAGACCATTTTCACAGAGACTGCAGGAAGCCAGTCAGACTTACCCGTCCAGCTTCTCCTGCTGGACCACCACGCTGATCCAGCAACCCCAAGAAGCAGCTCTTGGAATGAGAAGGGAAAAACAAGTTCTTTTCTTACCTCTCATCCCTTCCAAAGGAAAGTTCCTGAAAATGCCAGAAGACCAAAGGCACTTACTTCAAGAGAGCTGATGCCATTCGCTATCACTCCACACACACAATTCGAGACAGCATTTCCTCCACAATTTTTATTTTAAATTACAAAGGATGTTGCATACATTGATGAATTTGTATCTGAATAGAAGTGCTAGGGATCAAGGGTGACAGAGTAAACAAAGTCAATAGTTTAATTGTGCCTCTTTTCAAAAAAATAAAACTGCACAACTATTAACCAACATTAAACATTGCAACTCTTAACAGATCATGCTTTGAACAAGGTAAATTTATTTTCTAACAGAGACAAGACTTTTATTAAGTTTTTCTGAGCTCCAGTTGGAAGTTGATTATAGAATATCAAGGACAGCATTACAATCATGACCCCAAGCATAGGTGGAACAGGATGCCATGTTTAATTTAAAATGCCTTTTTTTTTTTGCATCTGCATGTGCCATCAGCCTTAAGAGTTCACCCAACCACAAATACTGAGCAGTAAGTTTTCCTTGGACATAATATTCTTGGAGAATACACTATTCCAATAAGAATGTATGATTATCCGTCATTATGAGAAAGATCAATAAAATTAAGTTTTACTACTAGATTCTGTTTCCCAATCAGATTTTGATAGGGTGGAACGTGCTTTTGCCAATACCAAATCCAATCCAGAAGTTTTCCTTGTAGGATCTAGTTAAGTCACCCAAATTTGACTTACAAAGACAACCATGAAATGTTTTTAACTCCAGAAAAACTCTGAATAAAGATGTTATCTAAAAGGTCGGAGTTTTATTTCTTGTTTTGTGGGGGGTGGGTGGAAGGGGGAAGAAAAAGCGTGGCTTAAAATACCTCTGGCTCCACAGCTCCTTAGAAAGACAGTAAGTGCAGAGTCAGTGTTTGCTCCTGTGGAGGTTCATGAATGTCTAAGAGGCTGAGGGTTATAATTCAGAATGCACACACAGAGCTTCTAAAAGCACTGGGGGGAAAAACATGGCATATTGTGAAATGTAAATTGTAGAAAGATAGAGACATTTTTGTATGCTGCAAAGAAGATACAACCTAAAAAGTGCCATCTTTTGTTAATGACATTTAAGAATCCCAATTTACACTGGGAGATATTCAAGAGTGGTGTTTTCTCAACATACTAATGCCCTTAATACAGTTACAAGAAGGATCAGTCACTGAGTAACCGTTTGAAATGTACTTCACACGTTCCCTGGAGTAAACAAAATAAACCTCAACTGTGTGCAAGGCTGAGTCAATAAGCCAAGACCACATCTAGCAGCACACTTCACTAGGTAATTCCAATTGAAGCCTCCAACTTAAAAGGAAAATAAAATCATGATTAGATGCACTCTTGAAACTCAGGTCTCAAGGCCAAATACAGATCCTGACATTCACGGTCCATAAATGGGTTGTGCCTCAACAGAATTTCAGGAAGACGAGCAAGCACGTTTGAGGAACAGAATTGCATTTGCTATTTCTGCTGAAGGCAACGCGTACACAACCATTGGAAATCCTCCTGATAAAGCATTTTAGAGCTTTTAAAAAAATAGCTATGTTTAAATGGTTTATGGAAAAGAAAAGCACATCCAGTCATTATAGATTGTGAATAAGCTAACTGTTTTATTAATGAAGGCAAATATCAGATAAATACTGGGGAGGGGTCTTTTAAAAATAAAATTAAAACTGACACGACTGTATTTCAGAAGTGTCTGGTTGCTTTGAAGTTAGTTAAAAGACCTTTCATCCATTTTAGGTTGGTGTTTTGTTTGTTTCTAAAAAACCAAAAACTTTTCCCTGGCCCTCTTAGTATGGAAAAAAGTCAATCTATAAAGAATTAGGAACTGAACACAGCTGAGCCTGACTCTCACATCAGCTTTACAGCAATGCAACTTTATTAAATCACAATGATTTCAACTGGTATGATAAGAAAATCCAGCCCATCCACACGTAAACATAGCTTTAGTAGTAAGTCTCTCTCATCCAAAAAAGAAAAGTACTCACCAAGTATCAATAAATGTGTTCAATAAACCAGAAAAGGAAGCGTTAGCAAAAGGGGTTTTGGGCTAAAAATCACCCTTCATGAGCACCCCCACATTTTGCAAGGCCATTCAAAAACTGGTCTTCCATATAAATACAAAAGGACTAGTGAGAGAAACTGAAATCAGACCTATCCGCACTCTCTTCAGTTCTGATTCCACTTCAGAGGGTTTGACGAGTTCAGAGGGAATGAAAAACATTTAGTTCTAGATGTACAAGTAAGGCACAATATAAAGCCACATCATCATCTGTCATGAAGGAAGTGGGGAAGGACGAGGGTCATACATGGTACAGCAGAACAAGCAGCCCATCGATTCCAAGTGTGGCACCTACGTTCAGACTGACGAGATCTCGACAAGAGCAGTTATGACAGCATGCTTTTAATATGGAAACAAATCCTAGAGAATCCAGTGTATCAGAAAAAGGAAGAGCTTTTGTTTGTATTAAATCAAAAAATATATCATTGTTTTTGGATATAGGATTAAAAGTGAATATTCACAATGCCTACACTCAAAAACAAACAAAAAAACCCAGGACTTCGTTAAGATCCACATACCATGTATGAACACTGAAAATCTTTAGAAAATGGTCTTCTCTAAAGATCACCCAAAAAACGCATGCCACAATTGCCAAAAAACAGAACATGTACATTTGTTGGTTTTTATACCCTTATAAGATTTTTGTTTGTGATAAGTATACACTAAATGTATATATTTTAATGACACTAGAGGAAGCAGATTGTTACTGGCATTAAAGTACAACCATTTCTAGACGGTTTAAATGCCACAGAGTCCCCTGGTTAAAATGTAAAGCTGCACAGCTTGCCTATGTCACCTTTATGATAAAGTTAAACCAGCAAAAGGTCTTACCTTTACTCTACATTTTACTGCCAGGTTTTATTTATCTCAAGTATCGCTGCAGCATTCTGACCAGCCCAGAGTTAGCAGCAAGTGGCAGGAATCATATAAAACGCAGTTTCTTTTTTTTTTTTTCCTCTTTTCTTTTTTTAAACAAAGTGCTTTTCTAAGATATACATACATATAAATAGTTACAAAATAAAGTGTCAACATTAAAAAGCTCAACTATTTCAAAGCTTTAACTTAAAATAATACATAGGAAACACTGAAATGCGAGGGTATGGAACTCACTAAAGATTCAAAGTCTACTTTGAAATGCGAGACCAAAATCATCGTCTGGTTTTCAGACAAAAATAAAAAGCTATAAAGTTGTGTTTGCCCAGCATTTCTGAGCAGTAAAAAGGGGCTTTTCAATACCTTGTCAGTTTAATTTGTCACGGAAGTTTTTACCTGATTGCAAACTGCTCTCTGTTAATGTTTAGAAATGCTTCCTTGTCTGCAGGGTTTGGATGGAGCACAAGGAGCTCTGGGATCCGAGCAGTCCATCGGAAAGCAACAACAGTGTGCCAAGCCCTGGTACAGACACGGCCTGAACTTCAGGAGACATTCTCTGTCGGGGTTTTATGGGCCATTTGCAGCTCCAGAATAACTGCAACAACTACAATAGGAATACACCAGACCCACTGTGTAAAGCAGCAGCCAACTCTCACCTCACCCAAACAACAACACAAACACCTCAAATGAAAACACCCACATTCCACTCAGATTTTGCAAGTCTTAAGTGGATTTACAAAATTTTGCCTAAATTGCCCTGGGTATTTGTTCAGTCTCTTGTAGGAAAGACTTTCTGTACAGCTCAGTAGTGGTATTTTGGCCTCCTCCTCCCTTTTGAGTCTTCCAAAATATTAAATACAAAGTAAGCTGTGTGCACACGAGTGTGGCAGGGCCACCACCTCCATCGGCCACTCTTACTGCACTGTTACCAATTCAGGCTTTTTTTTTTTTTTTTAATAGTACAAGCTTGGATATAAAAATAATCTACTTATAAACAAAAAGGAATCACAGTACAAACAAACTTACACAAACTAGAAATGAAGTGGAGAAATTCCCCAAAGGGAGTGGGGAGAAAGCCTTCATGGACTTTTGCATTTTTTTTCAGCAGCTACATTTGAAAATATTTGGTATCTCTATTTTCAGTAAACAGTGTTTTGTCATTTTTAAATAGGGAGAGAAAGAACAGGGAGGAAAAGAGGGGGGTCCATGAAACCAGAGAATGATCTTGCCTTGAGATAAAGGACTTTCTCATCAAAGGCTAAAGCTTTTAATTTGTACGTTAACACTGACTACAAAGCCAACTCTTATTAGCAGAAGAGCAAATAAGAACTGTGTGTTAATATTCCTCAATCATAGAAACTACTGAATTAACAAGAATAAGTCACATATAAGTCTGAAGAAGCTAGTTTCGAAATAACCTGTACAAAAATATAAAAGTCTATAAATTTTTTTTTTGTTTTGTTTGAAGCCTGTGTTGATCCTTGGAAACATCACATGCATAATAATACATCAACTGGAAAAGTGGCAACTAAGGAATTAGATATCTGTAGCTCTTTTTTTTCTTTTTACATATATACAAGTTACAATAAAAATAATTTTATTTTGGTTGTTTGGTGGAAGTATACTACAACAAGCTAAATACTTTTTTTTTTTTAAATTCTCAAAGTTGAAAACTATTTTACCAATAGCTTACTAAAATCCAAATATATTAAAATCTCCTACAGTAAGTGCAGAGAAAAAAGATTTAAAGACTCCAAGACGGCCACCAACTTATCTACCATGGAAGCGAACTACAAGAACAGCAAAATAATATTGTTATGTATGAATGCTCCTTCTGTAGATAATTGGACCCAAACAAAAAAATTCACAGTTCAGTAAGATCCCTAACCCTGACCTTTAATTTTTTTTCTTTTTTTTTCTTTTGTTTTTACATTCAGTACAGTATCATATAAGCTGTGCAAAACTTTACTTAGACTGGCAGTTCGCCATATCAGTTGCATTTGTCTTTGGTACAAAAATAAACAATCGCATTAATGTGCAAGTATTTGTTTTCTTCCGGCCAAAGTACCGAAATTGAGTTTTCTAGAGCCATCTTTTATACAATACATAGACTCTGTGGCATATATCTACATTTTCAACATATTCCTATATACATTCAAAAATTTTAAGAGCTGGAACAAATACATTAAAACCTAAAATCTTACCATCTATACAGCTTGGTTTTGCCCCTCAGGGTTTTTCTTCATACAAAACTTTACCAGCTTATACTGATAGCTCTCCCCCCAAAATACAAGGCACAAAGAATATACTTTTTTTTCTCTTGCTTGCACAGACATTTAAATACTATATTAAGCTCAGAAAATTAAAGTCTTATATGGCACACTAGCTCTAATGCCAGGTGTGCTATGTACAAGTTAATGGTTGCAAAGAAAGCTTATTGTTTTTTAAGAACAAGAAAAGAAAATCCAATTATTAAAACAAAAAAAAAAAAGGAACAAAAAACTCCCTAAATTGACAGCTTTACCAAAAAAAAACGCTTCCTCTTATTTTACTTGGACCATAAGCCTGTCACAACGTCTGGCACATGCTAAAAAATTTCACTAGCAAAACCACGTTTTTGCTTCTAAAACAAAAGTGATATATTCTGGTCCTAGATCACTTGAAAAAGAACTCTCATTTCTGTATTGAAGCTTAAAGCAGCTTTGAAACTATCTGGTTTATGGTCCGAAAATGCTATGAAGCATTTTATATCACGCTTTGATTTGTTTTACTACACTGTTATTTCCAAACAATGGAACCTAATGGTGAGTGTTTACAGAATGCTAAGCTGACATGCAGACCAGAACGGGATTTACAACGAAGAACTCAACAGCACAGGTGGAATCTGACCCGTGAACAGCTCAAGCCACGCCTTAAACTTTTGACATTGGTATTCGCAGCCCTACGAGGCCTCCAGTGGGGTCTCCTTCTGCCGTCTTCTCCAAGACTTGATTCACAAATTCTGATGTCTGTCCAGCTACAGGGAGTCCTAAGGGGAGGGTAAGAGAACGTGCTGTCAGGTTACTGCTCGTGGCACGGGTTGGTATGTTCCTACAGTGACACAAAGCCAACGAATGCTTTGGTCAGTGATCAGCTACAGGTATGGACAACTGAAATTAGGAAAGGGTTCTTTCTTTTCTCTATTTCAGAAATTGTTTGCACTCAAAGTGAATCCAGAGGAGGCCACCAAGGGAGGGACAACCTCTGCAATGAGGAAAGGCTGAGAAAATTGGGATTGTTTAGCCTGGAAAAGAGAAGGCTTCAGGATGGCCTAATTGTGGCCTTCCAGGACCTGCAGGAAGTCAACAAGAAAGATGGAGAAAGACTATTTACAAGGGCCTGGAGTGACAGGACAAGAGGGAATGACTTCCCACTGAAGTGAGGCCCTGGCACAGGTTGCCCAGAGAAGCTGTGGCTGCCTCATCCCTGGAAGTGTCCAAGGCTGCGTTGGACAGCTCTTGGAGCAACCTGGGCTAGTGGAAGGTGTCCTTGTTCCAGGGGGTGGAACAAGATGGGCTTTAAGGCTTCTTCCGACCCAAACTATCATATGATTCTATGTCTCTTCACATACAGGCAAATAATGAAGTTTTACTCCTTACCAAGAGTGTCTTTAATAAGTATGTTCAACTTCTGTTCCATGTTGACTCCTCTGTCATCTTTAGGTACCTGAACCCGATTAACTATTTCTTGTTTAATGGAATTGATGACAAACAGTAAATTATCTGCAAAGAAAAAATCCTGGATTAGATTTACAGCACTTTCCCCCCCAGAGCAAAAGAAATTCAGAGTTATCCACACACACAGTTGGGTCAAAAGTGTCACATCACAATTACTGTAAAATTAAAATGTAATAGTTTATATAACATATTACATATATTCAAAAATATTTACTCTACATGCATTTACATCTGTAAAGTAGCTCAACACTGCAGGTAACCAAATTTACATATATTTTATGGAATGGACTGGTTTTGTACCAACAGAATTGTTGGGTTTGTACCAACTCTGTTTTCTCTATGACTTCGGGTTACATCACGGTGCAAAACACACACTTGTCCAAACAAAAGAAAAATTAAGATGTGAAGAGTTGTATTTACCATATTCCGTGTTGAGACCCCAGAGTTTTACTTTATTGGCTTCATACTGGGCTTTCTTTTTTAGTCTACAAGCCCTATAGTAAGAAGAGGGGAAGAATTAGAACACTTCCAAAAATTCCAGAATACTAAGAGCATCTGTTTGTTTGCCACACTAACAAAACACCCAGAGCTGTCACGTACAGAATCCTCCATCTACTCACTCCCCTTCACTGAAAACACTCTGCTACCTGCATTTGATTACCTTTGACACTTGTGGATTTTATCACTGTATCAGTCATTTGCCCTGCAGCTAAGGAAGCCAACTTCCAGTGGAAATACATCCTTATCTAGGGAACAGGCAAACTACAACTATAAAGTGCCAGCTGCCCTGTTGACTGATAAACTGGTAATTAGCCCATTGCAGGAGCTGCCACATGAAGCAGCATTTCTTCAGGCAAAAATTCACTTAGACCTTAATCATGCGATTGTAGCAATCCCAAATCTCCTCATCCCTGCAGCTTCAGCTAACACATACCTGGAAGCCAATTTGTTCTTTTCTTTCCTGGACCTGGGTCTGGCAGTTAAGGGAAGTTCACTGACTGGTGTCAGGTCACTGATCACCTTATTGAGCTTCCTCAGTTCGTTACCAATCTGTAGGAGTTTCCTGGGGTTGGGAGTCAGGTCTTCTACATCAGTCCTCCGTGACTTCTTCGCTGCATATTTTCCTGTTTCAAATACGCAGAAAAACGGGTTAGGAACCGACACAATAGGTACAAAAACCTGTGAGAAAATTCCTAAATAAATAATTTTTTTGGGTGCATTTGAAGTTCCTTTGTTCACTACAAGAGAATGGGCTGGAATCATGTGATCCCCGTGGCCTTTCACAATAGAAAGAGCATTTCCAGACAAACTGCTTTGTACAATTCATATTCTATCCAGATCAGACAAGAGCAAATACTGCTGGCCAGGCTACTGGATGTGACAGACAATATACATGCAACTGTGCTGAAAAATATATGTCACAACTTCAAACCCTGTTGTTTTGCTCCAGCTGTAAACTTGTTAATTCATGTGTTCAGTCAATATATCCTCTTGCACGCTCAATTTGATTAAATTCCTAAATAATCTTATTGATAAAGTTCTGTATTAAGAAAGAATGCTGAGGCATGAAATGATCTGGGCGATGCTGAGCATAAATGATCCACATAAATGATCCAGTTAACCCCTTTCATATGTGTTTGAAGCTATTTAAGGCCTGGTTTTCCTGAGGAAATACACATATTCCAATCAAAATCTTTATTTCTTAAGATTCTCTGCCACTGCTATGTGTCTCTTCTAGATTCCTATTAAAAATGCTGGTTGCTAGACATACTTGCATGAAAATGTTAATCAAATTAACAAAACCTGCTCCAGAAATATTTGAGAGGTGATATTTTAGCATGATTTATCTGAAGTAGCTGCTTATTGACCTTGGTGTATATATCTGTATATAAAACCAAAACAACCCTGCATATGTTGCATTTGTATGTTTTGGATGTTAAACAGCGTTTGATCCGACCAATCCCTTGCACAAACACCCGATTCAAAGGTCACTTGCTTCACATGTTTGGTGGGATCGAGTCCTCAAGGTGTGTTTGGTTTTCTGCTGCTCAATAACAAGTACAGAATCTTAGAATCACAGAATGGTTTGGGTTGGAAGGGACCTTAAAGCTCATCCCGTTCCAACCCCTGCCATAGGCAGAGACACCTTCCACTAGACCAGGCTGCTCAGAGCTCCATCATGAGAAGGAGCAGAGGTTGGGACTTAAGGTAGTCATATTTCACTGCAAGATAAATAAGCATTTAAAAGCTAAAAAGATTTAGAGGAAAAAAATGTTTTCTTCCCTGAATAAATCTACAATTAACCATGAAAAAAAAATCTTTTGGTTTAAGAGAAGGTCAACTGTGATGTTAAAGACAGTAATTTTCAACTAGAAGGGGAATATTAACCTTACAACAGGGAAGCTGGTTTCACTTTCTCCTTCAAAGACCAAATCAAACAGAGCAGCCTAAAAGAGGTCCTGTGACAAGAAAACAAAAATACCCCTAAGAGTGGTTTGTTGGGGTGATGTTAGTCATGTTTGTGGTGCAGTAATTGCTCATTGGGAATAAATCACAGTTATTAGAGCAATTGGTTTAAGTTTCTAAGAGGGCATTTTAAGGAAATAGTTTATTGCCAGAAGAGTAACTGCTTCACTGTGCTGCATTCACATGGGGGGAGAAGCAGGTAGGGAAGAGAAAAAAGAGACAGTTGTGCCTTATTGCTTGTCCTCAGTTCATACTACAGTTACCCTGAACTCAGCATCCATCCCAGATCCCTTCCAGCTTCCTGCCAACACAGGCAGGACTAAACCCAACAGCTACAAGGAGCAAATATCAGTCAACCCACCCATCCAATGTTTACAGTATCTCGCTGAGAAAACTTTGAACTCTTGGGGTTTCCACTGAGAGCCTTTGGAAGTTACAATTCTCAATTCATCCACCCTCCTCTGGAAGAAACCACACTGAAAGTCCCTACTGTGTGCTCACCGTGCCTTCCTTGGACACTGCAGAACCCTGCTAACTGAGCAACAGACTTACAGTGTTTAAACAACTGGTTTTCAGGGCCAAAACACCACTTTCTCCGCACTTGCAAGTATGGGAATTTTGGCTACTGAAGGTGTCAGAACGAAAGGCAGTCACTTGTGACAGGGACTCTCTCCTTACCATGATGGAGACCATTCTTCTGGTACATGTTGCTGGGCAAGGTGTCCCGATTCCACTCGGATGGCCTCAGCATCCTCTCCTGCTGCGACGGGGTCAGCTGCTCGCTGTACTCCCAGAAGTATCTTCGCTTGCCTCTTTTCCGAGAGGATATTGCAGTCATTTCTTTTAAATCCTCCACTGAATCATTTTCATACCCTAAAAGGATGCGTTGGGTTGTTTATATACTGGTGACAGAACCTGTTTGTAGCCCTCTAGCAATGGACTGAGTATTCAAGTTAAGAGCAAAATCACAGATGAGGCCTGTTTTACATTATATAACAGTTTTCAGCATCAGCTACTTCTGGGTACTTGCCTAAAATCCAGGGATAGACACTGAGCCACTGATGGTGCTTCATTAGTTGAAAAGAGACAAAATAATTTATGCAATGAAAGCCCCTTTATGTTCTCTGAGCCTCTAATCTCTTGCCCCTCACAGTTCCACAGACAGCAGCTACTGGACAGTATTCTTCCATCCTTACAACTTTCTCCATGAGTTTGCAGGAACATAATCCCAGCTCACCTCCACATTTTACCAAACACATGGAAAGAGAAGCAGATGGATTAACAAAGGACGAGACAAAATTATTCCACCACAGAATACTCTGAGTTGGAAGGGACCCACTAAGATCATCGAGTCCAACTCCTGCTCTTCCTTGAGTCTGAACACCTTTGGGGAATAAATCAAACCACTGAGCCCTATCAGACTGGAAGAAACAGGCTCTGTTATCAAGACAGTGACAAAAAGACCATCTAAACTGAAGAGAACTGGACACATGCTGTTCAATCTCTTCCTCTCCTCTTTATTGTGATGAAATGATCCTCTGTATCATATTTTAGTGGTAAATTATGCTGCACTTGATATGACGAACTTTTCATGAAGGACATGGAAACTGTAATGCAGTTCCACATCACAGAAACATTTTACCATAACTATGTAAACACAAACCACAGGTTTTAAAACCCCAGATATGCTTTAGAAAATAAAGATAACCTACACTAAGGTTAAAAAAATCCCAAACCACTGCATTGCCTTTGGTACTAAAACGCTACATAATAGTTTACATTTACTTAAAACCAGGAGCATTTCAAAGCATCACATACTCTGACGGAGCTTAAGGAAAAGCCACTGCATGGGCTGCAGGCTCAGCAAGCCTTGACCCCATATGCTTCAGCTCTGCTTCATCTTCTAACAGCAGCACAAAGATCACTTTCTTCTTTTTAAAACAGTCCATTCAATTAGTCTGTTTGCACTTGAAAAACCAGTTGAAAGAGGAAAAACAAACTGTCTTGATTTGGTCTGACTCTCACCTCATAACCCCAAGTACGAATAAAAGTTGGATGTGCAGAAGGATGAAATC
Organism: Empidonax traillii; assembly: GCF_003031625.1. NCBI lineage: Eukaryota > Metazoa > Chordata > Aves > Passeriformes > Tyrannidae > Empidonax > Empidonax traillii. The sequence goes on from NW_020955215.1 coordinate 1,054,072, forward strand.
CATTTTAAAGTTCTGTTTCTAATCGTTTCATCAACTCCTTCACTTTGATTCTCTAGTTTATTAAAAGGCAGGATTTTAAAGGCAAATCAAACAATGGAACACAATAATTTTATAAACATTTTTGTTGTATAGCCAAAATTATTGACAAATTTACAATAAATAGTGCGAAATACCATAAATATTTGTACCTCTACTTCCATTGTACCCAAATGCTGTTTGACATGAGTATCAAAATACTCCCCCAAAGCCTATTGACTTTCCCCTTGAAAAAACATGTCAAGCTATGCAACTCATTAGATAGAAATGTATGAATTTAGCCCATCTTCAGGATCACACAGAACTAATCCAACCAATGAAAACAAATCTCTGTAAGAGCTGATGTGTACAAATGTACAACAAGGTTAAAATCAAGACTTCCTGTTTGCTTATTTGAACTATAATTAAGTTAGCAACTTAAATTAGATTGACTTAATACATCCTGCCTTGCAACTCGCACACTAACCTGCTATAATTTTAAAGTTATATAAAATAATCCAGTGCACCGTGTCTTAACCTGGGCTGTAACACACAAACTTGTTTAGATTTTCTGTGCTGTATTTATTCCTCTTCCTTGATTCTTCCTCTTAGCAAAGATCACATACGAGGGCTGGCTTCTATGAAATCTGAAAGGTTCTTGTGTTTAGCTTTCAATCCCTTCACAAGCCCCTCCTAAAAATCTTTGTTCACATCCCTCACTCTGGCTTCAGGTTTGAATCTGCCAGGGTTTAAATGAAGTAAAACAGAGAACAGTATAGACATGACTTCCTCATTTTACCAGATCAAAGGCAAAAATAGCCCTACCAAAACAAAACCAGAAAACCCCTCCTCTAAACCAGCTGGTCACAGTGACTTCTGTCAAATCATTTAGGAGTGTTTTTCCCTCAGCTGATGGTGCAGGTGCTCAAATCTGATGCAATGCAGCTCCTTAAAACAATCTCTGTGCCTTCACAAGCACTTTTCCCTTTTTGCTATTTCTTCTCCAGTGCTACTGACAACTGAATAAGTTGCTGCATTTCCCATTTCTGGAATCTCTTGATTACTTGATGGGAGAAGCAGTCATTTACAAGTATTTCTATCAGGCAAAATATACTAAGTAATGGCAAGGCCCCCCACATTTAACTGCAGAAAGCAGAGGGAGTTCACCTCAGAAGACAGAAAGAAGTTTTAAAATGCTAATAAAAATGTGTTCTGGGCACGTTGAAGTAACGTAAATGGCATAATGCTTACCAAGTCTAATGCCAACTCAGGAAATCTAATTGGAAAATAATTCCATCTGAGAGTTCATGATGACAAACATTGACAAGCTTTATGAGAGCTGTTCTTGAAAGGGAAAAATTTCAGCTGCTTTCTCCCCACCCCACATTACATATTTCCAAGTGTCTGAATACCTTAATTCTTATACTCTACTATATTTATAAAATGTGAATACTGTAATACTTCCTGCAATTAAATTAATCCTTGGTTACAATCCTATCTCTTTCCCTTCTGATTTTATTTTTATACATGTTACCCCTTTGTTACCTTCTTTGTGAAGGTTAGTTCTTACTTCTGCTGTTAGGGCTCCATTTCTACATGCAGAACAGGGAAATTCAGTGTCCTTTGAAGACCCACTAAGTGTTACTGCTGAAAACCACCAAGAAATGGTTCTATTAGTTTCACTGGCAGGTATTCATTGGTTTCTGTCGAAAACTGTACCTACAGCAGGACTTAAGTAATTATGAAATCACTCAGGATATGATTTCATACTGAGAGATAGAACTCTGGATAAATTCAAAGCAACAAGAAGTGCAAGAAAGCTCTGCACACCTTATCATCAAGCCACAAAAAAGGAAAACACTTGTTGCAGCTGCTCTAACCTCAAGCTACAGCTGGGCTTCCTGTATTCTCTATTATTATTTTTGTTTCATGACCACAGTTGATGCAGTTTTTCACCAGAGAGGGCAAAAGAGATCCTGTATAGTTTGAATTAACTGCATTTTGCAAAGCATTTAGAAAATCTGGGATGAAAGTTCACAACTTAGGTTACAGGTGAGTAACACTGATCTATCAGGAGTTCAACAGCATTCCTTCCCACTCAGCAGACAAATCCATTCACCTCCACGTTAACACATCCCAACACTGCTGGTACCTGGTTCTGAGAAAGTATCGCTGATGTCATCGTCTTTATCATCCTCATAATCTTCTTCCTCATCGTCGTTCTCAGACAGCTCATGCTCGCTGCCAAATCCTTCATCATGGTCCTCATCTTCAATATCATCCTCATCCTCCTCATCTTCCTCAGGGTCTCCCTTGGCTGACTGTTCACCCAAACTGTCTGTTACGAAAAGAGAGTAGTTGTGCTCTTCCTTCTTCTGTGAAGAATCCGACACGGAGGTGCTGGCAGAAAGGCTGCTCTCCCCCACGATAAGCCCTGGGGTCTCCTGGGGTGGGCTGAGGAGCAGTTCTTGAGTCTCTTTAAAAGGCAAAACAGGAGGTGTGCTGTGGCCGTGTGGGGATTCGAGTCCTTTTCTTTCCTGTCTCTTTGCTACAGCACCACAGTAGCAGGTGTTTTCTTTCGCTGCGTCAGCATGTGCCTGGCTCAGCACCGGTCTGCTCTGTGGCAAAGGATTGATCTTTACTTTTGCCTTTTTAACATAGTCTTTACATTCCACGTGAATGTTCACCTTTTCATTACTGTACACGTTGGTCTTCACCATGATCTGTGTACTGGCAGCAGGCTGGGTCGCAGGTTTGCTCACCCTCTGAGCACAGTCCGACAGCGGCGCCTCGGCCTGAATGTTCTTGGAGGAACAGACCGGGGCTGCTGCTCTGGTTGCAATTTTTTTGCCAGGTAACAAAGAATTTAAAGGGTTTTGTTTTACACTAAAGAGCAAGTCAGGGTAATAGAGTGAATCCGAGACAGGTTGGGAGTCCTCACTGTTAAGCTGAGCCAGTGTTGGTGTTTTGCTTATCACTTCTTCATCTTGGTACGGGCTTGAAAAGTCATCCAGGCCCAGGTAATCCACCTCTTTTGTTCCCCAGATGTCACAGCTCGTTAATTTAGTGTACTTAGTTAAGTCTTCACAGTAGGTATCCCACTGCTCCCACTTGGAGGTGAAAGCAGCTTCTTTGTCCAGGATGTCTGTAAAAGACTCCAAGTTCTCAAGGTCTTTGCAGTCCTCCATGGAAAGCAGGTTGTCTCTGGAGCTTTGCTGATAGTCCATTTCTCTATCCTGTGCATAATAAAGACAAGTTAAAAATTAATACAAAACAAATATTCATCATCTCTGTCCTCTACTTCATCTAATATGGAGAACTCCATTGCAGTGAAGTGTGAGAGAGTGGGAACATACAAAGATTCCTCAGCTTTCAACTAAAAGCTTCTTTTGAGGGTCAGAATGAAGTACAGCTTCTGTGCTTCAGCAATGGATCCTTCTGAAAAGACTGCTCTTCCAATGACACTGGATTCTCTTTCTGCTATTGCAAATTCATCTGGTCATCAGGAACTAAACTAGCACCAATATCCATATATTTAAAATATGAAAGGGATCAAAGGCAAGCTAAGTCTCTATTAATCTAGGTCAATCTTTGCTGTGTGCTTAACAGAACATGCTCAAGTTTACCAGTTCCTGGAAAAACCTCATTCTAACATGGCCAATTAATGACTACAAGTGACATTTCTCCTTTGATGCAGGGGTTAAAAAAGAGAGAATGCTCATATAAGTAGTTCACGAGTCAACTTTTACTTTGCTCCGCCCGCATTCACAGCTTGGGTGAAGTAGCACACAACAGGGAGAAATTCTCTCCTGTGAGGGTGGTGAGGCCCTGGCACAGGTTACCCAGAGAAGCTGTGGCTGCCCCATCCCTGGAAGTGTCCAAGGCTGCGTTGGACAGCGCTTGGAGCAACCTCATCTAGTGGAAGGTGTCCCTGCCCATGGCAAGGGGTTGGAATGAGATGCTCTTTTAAGGTCCTTTCCAACCCAAACCATTCTGTGATTCTATATAGCTGCTCTTGCAGAAAAGACTGTAGGGAAGAGTCTCAAGCACCATCACAAACTCTATCTGAGCCTCTCCTGATGGCCAGCTTATTCGAGTGCCTATTGAGGAAGCATCACATTTGCTGGACAAGAAGTTGGGCTCTTCCCTAACCAGCACCCAGCAATAATGAATAATCTTCCAGCATTCTTGAACAAATGCCCCTCTATTACTACAGGAACTCGGGGTATTAGTCAAGGAGAGGAAATTCTGTATACACACATAGACATGACCTACCAGTTCATACATGAAGTCTGGATCTGAACTGCTTGCCAAGAGATCTGTGCTCATCAGGGTCTGTTCTGAAAACACATGGCTCCGAAAGGCATCCCCAAAAGGAGGGTCCATTCCACTCACACTGGGCTACAACACAGTGGACAGACATTTGAGACATGCTATAAAAAGGCACGTTATCAACCTCAACAAAACAAAAAGAGTATATCACCATTTCCTCCAAGTTTCTGAACTTGTGCTCTACTTGCACCTGGAAGGTTTTTACCTACACAGATTAAGCACGTCATTTCCCAGAGCCAGAGAATGCTTTAAGAGCAGCTGACTACACACAGCTCCTCAGTCCAAGGACACGTTTCTATTCACCATACAGCTGCAAGAGCATTGCTCATTCATTCTTTCTTGTGAGTTTGAAAGTCTCACACATTTGACAAGTTTTGTGATACACTGGCATTTGGAGAAGACAAGGGCAAGTACTGGCAAGATCTGTGAGAATCAGCAGGCACCACATGCTAGCAGGGTCTTCCCAGTAATATAGATCATTCTGTACTAAAGCAGTGCTGACTGTGTTTAGAACCATTAGAACTCATAAAGCGTCCATACGAAATTGTAGCGGAAGCAAGATTTATGACAACTAAATCAAGAGTGTTACCCCTCTCTCAAGTGGAATTTGTAGCAAAAAAAAACATTATTCAGGATGACTGGGTATGCAGGGAATGGGCAGCACGGCCTTTTGCTACATTTAATTCCAGACTTCTATTCCTCTTCTAGACACTCTCGCCCTGAGGGTTGGGAAGGGAGAAACACTGTGCTGCTAAAAGTCATTCCGTGTGCTGATGTGTGAATCACTGCAGCAAGAAAAGGCTGTTCTGCTCTCCAGGCATCCGCCCTCATCAAGAGACAACCTGGCTGAATCCGGAACAAACACAGCACCAAGAGCAGCACCACAGCTTACACCACAGATACTACTGGGACTCTGAAAGATATACACCATTTAATCTCTTATAAATTCTCCCTCCTATTGCCAGCCAAATTCGCTCTTAAACTTTCTCCTTTTTTTAATACGGAAGCAGAATTATTCATAGAGCAAATGAAATCCTAACAGACTTACCTGAGGCATTTCCAAGCCCAGATTCCCCAAATCCAATTCCAAACTTCTTGTTTTATTCACTTGTAGATTCCTTTCCAGCTTTAATTAAGTCTCAGGGAGTTTACACTATCCATGCAATGAAATTTTTCCTTAGGATAACTTCAGTTCACTCTGATGGAGCTCTTCTGTTTGTAGACTTCTGTGCAGAATAAACACAGCAAACCCCAAGAAAGTAAGTAATCCTCCACCAAAAAAAGGTGAAAGGTTAAAAAATAGCCAAAGTGAAGTAAAGGCAAGAATTTCCCCTGAAAAGTGATTTTTCCTCATGCTGGAATGTATAAGGATTTTATTCCCCCTGCCATCTTTCACTGACTGAAAAGCCACTGATGCTGCAGAACACAGCTGCTGCAGAAACCTTTTTGGCCGAGTTACATTTTATTGCCTTTTTTCCTCACTGCTGAGACCACGAGCTCTAAAGACACCTGAAGAGAAAACCCTGCCAAATTGGAAATAACAACTAGCACACTGCTGGGTACCCCAGAGAGAAATAATCTTTATGACTAATATAACGGAGCCAATAAATTCTAAAAATGTCTCAGGCAAATGGCTCAAAATACGAATTTCAGAATAAGCAGAAATACTGTTCAGCCATACCTCCTCCTTTTTTTCAGGGATGCATCTATCCAGCATCAGATAAGATTATATCAATCACTCACATAGCAACATCTAGTGGTAGAGGATCACAGCGAGCATCTCACCATCCAACAGCAGAGAGGAAGAAACAGACTTCCCCAACAGAACTAATTAAAAATTGTGCCACATTCACAGCTGCCCAGTAAAATATCTTCTCTACTAATTCAAGTAAGGCACATATTGAAATTGGACCAACTTATCTGTTAGTAGTTTTACCTGTTTAGTAGTTTCTATAGACCTGCTCTACTTCAGAGGAGCCTCATATCCTGGTTAATCCTGCATTTTTAACAATGTAATGCTCCTAAGTCAGACTTTGGTGCAATCTGCTCAGGCTATGCTTATTTTCCTGTTTTGAAAAACAAATAGTAAACTGTAAGTATTCTCCTACAGCAGAGCTACGCTGAGAACCCTCCTCCTCGCAGCACACGACAGCACCCCCCTGGTGATTCCCATTTTCAGACAATATCTCAGCTATTTTGTTATATTCAGCATATGGTCCATCAGACTGTGGTAAAAACATACATTATTCAAAGAAGTCTTTACTTATCAAAACGTGTTTTGCAAAAAGCAGCTGGAATATAAAGAAGAACAGTTACACGTCCAGTTACACGGAAGTTCTCAGTGAACCCACCCTACCACTGCCTGAGCCATTCCTCCGGGGTCCTGTGGGGAACAAGAGCCAGTTCCTCCTGAGAAACGTTTCTTTCTGTTCTAAAAATTCCAGAGAACTCTTTACTTAAGTGGCATTTAATGTAAAGTTTGTCTCCTAGGGAAACGTGCCTTAACAACCCCCGTCTCCCTTCACCCAGCAAAGGCCCACACCACAGCAGACCTGGTCCTTCTGTCACTGGTAACGTGGCAGGGACAACTGAGTCACCTCTCAGCCTCACCTGATCCAGGAGAAAAGGCCTGTTCTTTAAAACAAACAAATGATGTTCACAGACACAAAGACAGGTGAGAAGGATATAATCTATCATATCAATCTACAGCCAAGCACTTTCTTTCCATGCAGAGACTGACGCCTTTTTCACCAGAACATCAGATTACTACTTTGACATCACCACCAGACCACCACCGCCACCTGCGTTCACATGGAGACTGTCAGAGTTCTGCCACTGCATGATATTAAGGGCAAAGAAAGCAACCATTTGCTGCTTCTTCACTGGTTATTCTTTGTCATGTTTTTGTTCGAACACAAACCTCAAGCCAGTCCACACACAACTAGCAAAGGGGAGGTGAAACTTCCTCTGCACTGACACTGATTTCAATAACAACTGACCCACGCTTCCAGGTGTCAGCTTTGGGATCATTTACAAATCCTCAAACAAACAATAAACCTTCAAAATACTTTAACCAGTTCACAGACTGGAGTGATAAAATTATTGCACCATTTAAGGATGACAGTGCATGTCCTCCCAGGTCAAAGCAGTGTATCAGCTAATCCGATTATTCCTGTAATTCTCTTTATCTTTCATTCTTGATATTTTATAATATTAATATTTGAATGTGACTTGAATCCCAGTAGGATCTACTCCAGGATTCAACAACATAAGGTTTTTGTTGGTAGCTCTATGGAGAGGGAAAACACGGTGAGGACACAAAAAGAAAGACGCTGCCTCAGGGAGTTGCACAATTGGGGAATGCTTCATGCTCCCTACAAAGCAGTCCTACTTCCAACTGCTTCCAAATTTCCCAGAATGATCAAGGTCCTCATTAAAAGACTCCTGGTGCTCACACATAACCATCAGGATTTTTTCATGAACTGGTAAATAAAGATGTATAGCAGAAGTCAACAACACATATGGAAGCACAGATGTAGAACTGGAACTTGCTGTTAAGGAAAGTAATTTGTAGGCTGCAGTTAAAGTCCTGTTTTTACAGAATTTATCATTCCTGGCACTTTCAGCCCAAGACTGAGTTAGAAAAGAATAGTCCAGCTGTTGTGTTATCTATAATGAATGCAGCCTTGAATGAACTGAAAGAGCTGTGGCAGAGCAGCAGTGTTAAGAATTACTGAAGATAAATATAGCAGGAATGTCTACTTCAGGACAATTTCCATTAATGCCTTACATCAGCCCTCCCCAAAGCAGAGACACAGAGGTGAATTGCAGGCAGGACTGAACTGCAGGTGGAATACACAGCTCGAGGCACCGGCAGGGTGCTGCTCCTCTGGCAGCAGCCTGCAGGGAAATCAGATTAAGGTGATTAAGGAGCCAGTCCGGAGTTGGTTCTGTGTCTGCAGACTCTTGAGACACATCAGTGCAGAGCTGTGCTCCTGCTCCTGGGAGGAGGCCCCTGCCTTCACTGCAGTGTGAGGAAGGGCAAGACACACCCGAGGGGAGCCTACAAAGCACATAGTGAGGGACTATTCACAAGGGCCAGGAGTGACAGGACAAGGGGGAACGACTTCACACTGACAGAGATCAGGGTTAGATTGGATATCGGGAGGAAATTCTTCCCTGTGAGGGTGGTGAGGCCCTGGCACAGGTTGCTCAGAGAAGCTGTGGCTGCCCCATCCCTGGAAGTGTCCAAGGCTGCGCTGGACAAGACTTGGAGTAACCTGGTCTAGTGGAAGGTATCTGTGTTCACAGCAGGAGGTTGGAATGAGATGATCTTTAAGGTCCCTTTATATCCAAACCATTCTGGGATGATCTCGGAAACAGTTATGTTTGCCTAACACTTCAGAATCTGAGGTACTGATTAGAGGCATGCACGTATAGATTGGTTTAAATCCCAGCAGTCGTCAATAAGGAACCAAAGCCTGTTCTAGAGAGTTAATAACTAATTACTTAAGGACAAATCCTAATTAAAAATAATCCTCCGTATTTAATATTTACTTTCTGAAGAAAAACAGTGGTCCCAAGACGTCTGGGAAGACAGAGCTTCACACAAAGGGACAGGAGGTGCGTTACCTGGGATTACTGAGGCAGCAGCACATTTAACCCAGAAGACAGTGGGACCTAAACTCCAAACATGCAGCAATAAGGTGACACACAGCAGTTCCCATGCATGTGACACTTCCTTGGGCCGGCAAAACACCCTCCTGCCACAATACAGCACCTCCAAAGGAGCCCCTATAAAAGAAAATCCCAAACTGCAGCTTCATCTTGGCACCTCTGAAAGTCTTCCTCAGCCACCTGCGTGAATCATTTGTGCCGTAGCTAAAGTTGCTATTTCTGTCCCAATTCAGATGTGTATTTTGTGCCATTGGAAAGGCACATGGAGCGTGGCTGTGCTGGTTTGTTGGCTGCACAGTGCTCATTATCCCAGCAGCTAAATGCCTGCTGTAAGTGCATTACATGAACAATTACACTTTCATGATGGTGACTGCATCACACAGCACAGCTTGTGAAAGTCACAGTTGTGAAGCAAACATAAAAAAAAAAGCTCACGAGAGCCTGTCAATACCAAACTTAAAAATTCAGGCTGAAACATTCCAAATGCCCAACTCTGAATTTCAGAGAGTGCACAAAACTCACACCATGTGTTTGAAAAAAAAACACATTATGTACAACACAAGGTTTGCTGAATCTGGACATTTTACGAAGTACTAGAGTGAGAGATGCAGGAAGTTCTCCTGTGCTTCTCCTAAAACTAGTTTTCCTTTCAGAGTTTGTGCCAATTTGTTTTCTATTCCAGAACATCCTCTGCCCAGTGCAGTCTTCAAGTTGAGAATGTTTGGGCTGCCCAGGGAGATGGTGCAGTCCCCATCCCTGGAGGTGTTCAAGGAACAACTGGATGTGGCACTCAGTGCTCTGGTCTAGTCGAGAAGGTGGTGATCAGTCAAAAGGCTGGACCTGATCTTGGAGGTCTTTTCCAACTTAAATGATTCCATAATTCTGTATTTTTCCTAATTTTGTTTCTGAGTAATGTTCTTTTGTTTTCCTTTCTACATGATTTTTCAATTATTACCCAGACTTAAATTCTTTTACTTTTCTCCCACCCCCACCAAAGACACTACATTTTAATTTTATTATTTTTATTTTTTCATAGCAGTAAGCAAAGACACTTTTGTAAAAGGTATTCCTGTGTTTCCACCAACCACAGCCTCATTCACCTGCTCACCAAAGCAGCCAAGTCCCTCTACCTTCTCAGTGATGGATTTGTATTCAAATGCCAGCACAAGCATCTAAAACATTGTGCCCTTTGCTTTTTCTGTCCTGGACAGAAAACAACATCTGCTTAAGACACCCAGATCCCGAGTTTGATGGAGCACTGCCATTTAAAAAAACTAAAGGCACGCGGACTTTTTCACTTCTGCTAAGGCTCTTCCCCTCCGGAGAGGGAAACTGCTACTTCACTGTCTTTGTTCCCTTTCCTCCACTGATCATCCCTTCCCCCTCCAATATTATTCTTCTAGTCCTACTTGCCCACAGCAGACAGACTTCAAGACCTGGAAGCGATACCAATACCACCTCCCACAGCAGAGCTGATGAGCCACCAGAAGAACACAGCACTCGTGTCCCCCCAGCCCAACGCTGTTACCCAGCTTAGGGATGCTCCACAGCTGTGCCAGCAAACAGGCAGATCCCAATAACTGATGGAATCATAAAATGGTTTGGGTTGGAAGGTACCTTAAAGATTATCTCATTCCAACCCCTTACCAAGGGCAGGGACACCTTCCACTAGACCAGGTTGCTCCAAGCCCTGTCCAACCTGGCCTTGAACACTTCCAGAGATGTGGCAGCCACAACTTCCCTGAGCAACCTGTGCCAGGGCCTCACCACCCTCATAGGAAAGAATTTCTTCCTCATATCCAATCTAACCCTGATCTCTGTCAGCTTGAAGCCATTCCCCCTTGTCCTGTTACTCCAGTCCCTTATAAATAGTCTCTCTCCATCTTTCTTGTTGGTTCCCTTCAGGTACTGGGAGGCCATAATTATGTCTCCCCCCTGAAGCTTCTCTCTTCCAGGCTGAACAATCCTAATTCTCTCAGCCTTTACTCGCAGCAGAGCTGCTCCATCCCTCTGATTAACTTGGTGTCTCCTCTGGATTCTCTCCAACAGCTCCGCGTCCTTCCTGTGCTTGACCCCCAGAGCTGGAGGCAGCTCTGCAGGTGGGGTATCACCTGAGTGGGGCAGAGGGGCAGAATACCCCTTCACCTGCCCATGCTGTGGGATCCCAGACACACACAGGGGAGGTTTCTGGGATGGGTCACGTCCAGCCTCTCCCCCACCAGCACCCCCAAGTCCTCCCAGGGTTGCTCTCCGTCTGTGCATCCCCAGCCTGTGTTGACAGCCCAGCCTGGACTGACATTGACTGTGATGCAGGAGGCAGAATAAAGAAAAGGGGTTATTTTTAAAATCAACAAACATAAAGCGTTTACATATTTTATAACAACTACATCCAGATTAATATATTCCTACTAGAAGTACCTTTCTGTACATTCTGGAACAAAGACTGAGACTTTATCATTATTATTTTAGTGCCAAGAGTGGGATGTGCAGCATGTTAAACTTATGAGAACTCTATTAACACACTTCAATTAATTTAAAAAAAACCTTGTTATAGTTAAAATATTAATAGCATAAACCATTATTAAAATAACACTGCAGACTTAGGAGAGTTGTTTGCAAAAGAGAATAAGTAGTAAAATAACATTCAACTTTTTTTTTGAGCCACAGATTTCCCCTGATGCAGAGCAGGGTGAAAGCAAAGAGAAACAAAAGCAAAACTAAACAACAACTCAGCTTCCAATCTCCAGCAATATTCTATGTCCCAAGAGGATGTTGTTTCCCTGTTTTTTTCTGACAGGGCAAAGCCTTTTGGAGTAACAAAAAATTAATTCTATAGTTCCCAGGAAAAAAACCAAAAACCAACACAACTCTCATGATGAAGGAAATGGTACAACCTCATCTACTCCTCATACTGTGAAATTACGACTGTTATACTTTTGTCAGTCAAAACAATCCAGCAAGTAAAAAAAAAAAAAAAAAAACCAGTGTTAAGAGGTCAAAAACAGAAGACGAATTTAAAAAAAATGTAGTCAGGGAAATTATAGCAATGTCTAAACCTTAAATTTATGATTTTCAGAAAGCTTTTGCCTTGCCTTTCAAGCCAATGCCAAATTTCCTTATCACTGTTTTATGATAAAACATCATTTAGTTAAGCTTCCCAAACCACACAGCATGGACATGCAGACCATGGGAATCTAAACGAGCGGGTTCCCTTATTTATCCCACACTATCAGTCTATTAGTTGGACTAAAGCTTCTCTTGGTTCCAATTAATTCCTGCTAATGCTGAAGGGACTTCAAATCTTTGTCCTTCATGGAGTTGTTTGCCTCTCTCATTATGTAAAAAACACACAGGGAGGGTGCTCAGTGGCCTGATGCCTCTGCTGAAGATTGCTCTTATCAGGGAATACTCCCATCAAACACAGGGCAATTCCTTCTTGGCTCAGGTGAACTACTGGTTACAGACACTGCATGAGGCCTCTGAGTTATTATTTTCATGCCTCTAAAAAAAGGACCCTCACCAAGACGTCTCCTCTGCAAGAAAGCTTTGCTGCTAAAACAATCACACCCAGGGAACTTGTGGCTGTCCCGTCTCTGGAAGTGTTCAAGGCTGCACTGGACGGGGCTTGGAGCAACCTGGTCTAGTGGAAGGTGTCCCAGCCCATGGTAGGGGGTAGAACTGGATGATCTTTAAGGATCCTTCCAACCCAAACCATTCCATGACTCTGTGGCTTATTTTCTGTAGAAATTCCGATTCTCAAGTACGTTGTCAACAGTAAAAATCGACCAGGTTTCCAAAGCACCTGTGTGTGCCCCTCTATAATTTTTATTATGAAAACAGATCTTTATTAATCATAACTAACACTCCCCACATGGATGCTTAGAAGCCCTTGGTTAAGCTACCTCAGGCCAGAGGTGTTTTAATCACAATCTTTAAAACATTTAGAAGTGCTTGAAAGATAATAAATTAATCTGATTCTGTTGTGGAGGTTATGTACTGCATGACTTCAACAAGGTTCCCCTCGAGTGGCATCAACAGCAAAATTACGACTACTTTAAGCGAGAATTGCACATTTCAGGAGGCAGAGCTGAGTGCTCGAAGCTGTTCAGCCTGTTGCACAGACAAGCCTGAAGAAGCACCGTGTGCCTTGTACTGAGTGTGACACAGTGAAATTACCCGTGGTACGGGCTCAGTCACAGCAGCCCATGCCCTGAGAAGTGCCGTGGGGTCATAGGGATGACGGGAGGCCACGGCAGCGATGCTGCGGGCAGGAAACAAGGTCCAGGCTGGGGACCCTCGGGACAGAGGGGAAATAACGTTTAGATTTTTTACTCCTCGGTGACAAGGAAGGGCTTTCTCCGAGCTGCCCCCGCTCGGAGCCTCAGTGAGCTTTAATCCAAACCCGCCGAGGTGTCGGACACCCGTGTAGGGGACATGCTGAGCCCCGCAGGCGGCTCCCGAGCCCGCCCGTGGAACCCACCGATATTTTATAACCCAAACCAGCGGCAGCGCGCTCGGGGCAGGGGCCGGGAGCGCGCCCCGTCCTCCCCTCAGCTCGGGGAGCGGGACCCCCGCGCGCGGGCACCGCCCCGCGCCGGTGCAGACCCCCGGGCGGGACACACCCCCCTGAGGCAAAGCGCCGCGGAGGGCCGGGGCCGCGGGTGCCTCTCGGCAGCCTCAGCGCCAGCAGTGCCCGCGTTCCCCCAGCGCCCCCGGCCCGGCCCTGACCCACTAACACACCTCCGGCCAACATGGCCGCCCCGCCGCCCAGCGCCCGGCGCACCCTACCCCTGCCCGCCGCCGCCCCGCCCCCCGCGCCCGCTCATTGGCCCACGCCCCGGCCGCGCGCGCCCCCATTGGCCGGCGCGCCCGCCGCTCAACCGCCCAGCGGCCCTTTCAAGCTTGGGTGAGGCGACATGTAAACAAACCCCCTCCCGCCGCGGCCCCGCGACCCCCGCGCCCCCCCCCGGCCCCGCGGGGCTCCCCCGGACCCCGCGGGGCGGGCACGGCGACGAGGGGTCCCCGTGTCCCGTGGGGAGCGTCCCCTGACCAGCGACCCCCGCCAGGGCTGCGGGCGGCCGGGGCGCCCCCGGGGGGAAGCCCCTTCGCGGGGCTCCCGCTCGCCAGCGAAACCTCCGTCCCCCCCGCGCTGCCGTTACATAAACACCGCGCCGGAGCGGGGACGGTCCCTCCCGCGCCCTGTCCCGCGCTCGCAGAGCGGGGACCCCTCTCCGCCCGCTCTGCTCTGCAGCCTTCGCTCCGGAGCAGAGCCGCCCGCCGGGCACCGGCGCGCCCGGGCACAGAGAGCCCTCACCCCGCGGGTCACCCCCGGCCCGCCTGGGGGCTCAAACAGGTCGCAAGCAGAGGAGGCGAATACGAGCCCGAAAGGCAGCAGAGCGCAGGGACTGCCGAGCCTTTCTGCCTCCCCGGACAGCCGAGCACACCCAGCGCTCCCCCGGCAGGACGGCGCTTTGCTCTGCGGGCGAGACTCGCTTTCCTTGTAAAGGCAGGGGCTGTTCCTGCCGGGCGGAGGCTGGAGGGGACAGCGCCGACAACTCCCTACTGGGATCGCGCTCCGTCCCCGCAGCCCCTTCCCAGCACGTCCCCCCGCCCCAAATCTGTCCGCCCCGGGACCGGACACCCCCCGCGCACAGCTGCTCCCCGCAGCCACACCCCCCGCGGGGCGAGCGGGGCGGAGGGGCCGCCGGCACCATCCCCGTCCCGCTGCCCCAGGCAGGCACAGCCCTCCATTCCATTCCATTCCATTCCATTCCATTCCATTCCATTCCATTCCATTCCATTCCATTCCACTCCCTCCCCCGCTCCCCGCAGCCCCCTGCCCGGCCACATCACCTCCTCCCGCCGGACGCCCCGGACCCCCCCAAGCCCCGGGGTCTCCCCGTCCCTCGGGTCCCTGCGGTGCCCCCCGTGCCCCCGCTCACCGCGCTCAGCGGGGGCCGCCGCCCCGCTCGCTCCGGCCCGGCCCCTCCATGCGGCCCCGGGTTTGTTTGTTTATGTCCCTTCCTGACGGGTTCCCGGAAATCGCGTGACTCGCCCCTCACGTGGCCCAAGGGGGCGGGCACGCGCGGGGGGGCGGGGGGAAGGGGGACGCGCCAGCCAATCGTCGCCGGCCGCCCCATCACGTGCCAGCGGAGGGGCGCGCGGAGGGTATTTAAGGCGGGGTGGCGGGTGCCCGCGGGCAGAGCGCGGCGCGGCGGCAGCGGTGCCGTCCTTGCTCTGGTAGCTGTGCCAGGCTCCTGTTCTGAGATCCTGCCCCCCTGGGGCCCTGGTCACGTACTCACCCACTTCATCCATCCACCCATCTTGTATCTGCAGCTCAGTGCTTTTCCTACTGTCTCTAGCTACCCACACAACCACCTTTCACAGTGGCAGGTGGCTGGCCTGGACTGCTTAAGACACAACTGCAGAAATCACTGCTAATAAAAATAATAAAAGGCAGACCCAGCCGTTCTTACCTTACCATTGGTAAAGAGCATTTCTTCTATTGTTTAGATAACTTATTTGCATTTCACCACGTTGCTTTTATTTTTTTTTTTCCCCAGAGATCCCATAGCATTTAATGTTGGAAACAGGGGACCAGCCACCCACCTCTGACGACTGACTCAGCTCTTCAAAGGAGTAAAATGCTTCCACGATTTACAGTACAGGAAAAGTAAATTTATAGGAACTCTCCAGAACAATTTCTTGTGCAGGACAGAGATTCAGATATTTGCATCTCCTAAACTATATGAACAAAAGCAGCTGCAAGCATTTGTAACCTGACCTGAACTGTCACTCTACACACTGCCAGTGTTTATGACTTAAAAGTCTTCAAGACTTCAAAGCCAGTTTCCTAAATCTTATTTATTTTTTACCTTTGCCCCCCAAATACCTGTTTCACTGCAGACACAGGTTTCCTATTACAACCAACACAAGCTTCCTTAAACATTTTGTGTTCTCATGTTGTCACAAAACCAAGAGGGAACTGTTAAAGGCACCGGTACCTGCACTGTTTGTTAAAACACTCTGAATCTGCTCTGATTTCCTGCAGTCATGCAAAAAGAAAAGGAATCATCCGAAGCACTGTTAATTTCTGGCACACATGGACACCACTCACAACCACGATGCAGACAGTAGGTCACACAGCATTCAGTAGAACAGAGATAAATCAGTGTTTTTTCAGCTTCTTCAGTCATGCCACTACCTGACATTTCTTCAGAGGAAATATTAATCACCCTGAAAAAGGGGAATTTCTTTCTGGGTAGCATTTAAGTGAAAATTGCTTCATGGCTCTTTTGTCCAGGCTTGGAACAGCTCTTTCCATTAAATTCACCAACAGTGAGACACACCATGGGAATTCTGTTTTAGTTCTCTCTTCTACAGCAAGTGATAGCTTAGGACCTAAAATAGAAAGGCTGTTAAAGAAAGTGGTAATACAATACACTAACAGCACTGTTTGTTATGGAGTGTTTTCTTTTTGGATATCTCACTTGAGGGTAAATTTGACAAGCAGATCAACGTACTTTTAAATCTGTTGCACATTCAGATTTGTCAATGACGTCTTGAAGTATTTCTCCCACCCTCCTCATACAGTGTCATCGTATCTTACTCTTCGCACACTTAAAAATCCAAACAACCACTTAATGTTTTCTAAGATCATTTGGTTTCAATTTTCTTAGGAGCTATTTACTACGGACTGTAGAACATGATGGCGTATGATGTCTTGCATGGTAAAACACGGCTCTCAGTAGAAGGTAACGTAGCAAAAAAATTCACTATTCCAGTCCCAACAGTTGCTATGTTTATTGGTAATAAAGGGCACATTCTTCCTTCTTTTGCGATTCACACTGTTCAGTTTTTGATCACTGCAAGTTACATGTCAGGATCTTGGAATTTCCTGCATAGTAATGAGCTCTCTCCCACGGAACAAGTTAATGGGGCTATCCAAGAGGAAAAAAGGAAAAGAAAAAGGACCACTCCATTATGTCCTTGAATATAACAATGAAACACAGCAGGGAATAACTGCAATTTATCTGGACATGATGGAAGCAGGTAAGGAAGCATTCATGAAGGCTCCTGTGCATGGAACAGCTTTTATATCCTTTGAAGTTACTCCTTGACAAATGACTTACTATATCCATTCCCATCCTATCATCTAAGTTTCCTCACCTCAACTCCAGCTACTGATTAAACACACAGAAAGGCACATTGTAACACTTAAACATGGCACAAGAACATTTTGTATAAAGCAGAGGATTAGTTTTATTTCCAGGCGTGAGAAATTTAAGACCAAATTTCTCAGCAATACAACTCATTTGAAAAAATGAAAATGCCATCAGCTTGTGGCACCTCTGTTTCTCCTCTCCTCATACAGTTTATTGCACACGTTTTTGTCAAGTGCAAACAGAACAGGGGTGAACAGCACAATGAGAGACAATCTATGACCTGCAAGAAATATAGAGTGTTCCTAAAGAGTGAGGAAAATGAACAGGAAATCACTCAATGACCCGTAAAAACTTTAGAAACTTTCACCACTTCTGGACTTAAGAGTCAAAAATCGACAGTACCAAAGAGGAGTATAAATTGCATTAGGCACACCGTTAAATGGTAAGGTAGGAAAAATACAAGGCTTTGAACAAGCCCCTTGAAGCACAATAGAAAGGTTAAGGCATTACTGCAGGCTTGGTATCCAACCAGCTATGTAAAGGGCATCTTTGGGTCAGTGGAGTTTTTCATCTGGAGGAAATCTCTTCTTTACCTGCAAAGCAAGAGGCAACTTCATTATTCCTTTCCATGGAGACAGTTTACCAACTGAAGACCTGGTTGTTAACCACACCTATTTCCATTCCACAGATGCACTGAGAAATGCTCAAGAACTGCAGACAATTCATCTACGAGGATGTTTTCTTGGCAGTTTCATTTCTGGAGTTACTGCAAGTAATTTTAGTTACATTATAAGCTGGTAGAACAACTATTTCCCCAGAATGTTTTCACTGCTGTAACAGCATCCAGTGATGTGGATGACAGCCCTTCTTGCACTTGCACGAAGACAGTTCCTGTTCTGAGAACACAGACTATGAATTGCCCAAGTTAAGGAGAAGAGGCAGCACTGGACAACATTGTTTGGAAGAGTCCACAGCCTGTACTTACCACAGAGCTGTGTGTGCTCTTTATGTGCTGCCATCTAAGCCATTAACCTGGGCATACATGAAATGACTGCTATATAATCATCTCTTGAATTGGAGGGAGAATGACTGAAAACATAGACCAAACCTGTGTAATTTGGCATGGATCAATCAGGTCAGCCGATGGAGAATATGAGGAGCATTTTCAGTTTGCTCAGTTGGTAAAATAAAATGGGTTTGCTTAGACCATCCCTGTTTTTAAGTAAGATCTCTCAACTTTGGGAGTTAGTACTTCATTCTCTTTGCATTATCCATATTAATCCTTCCAAACCTCAAGTGAAAGAAACAGAATGCAGAATAAAGTATAGTACGTCTACCTTTAATGCTGGAAAAGCACATCTTAAAAGCCAAAATTAACTGGTTGCTGTATTTATGGGAATCTGTGCAGCATTAGAGAATATATTCAAACTCTTATCAGATGGAACCTAATTCACAGCTCCTGTCTAGTCAAATTCCACAGGAGGCTCCGAGTGCAGAGCACACAAGAGCAAGGAAAAGACACGGAGCACCTCCCTCAACACTATGGGAGGAATTCAAACAAGACCATGTAGAGCGCTGTGTCCCGTAACAGCACATTTCAAGCAAAAAAGAACAGGTATTTGAGATTATTATATGCTTTTACTTTTTCAAACCATTCTTTTTCACAGAAACAAGAACCTTACACCAAAATTACGACAATGAAATCAAATGCACCAAAGGTTAAAACAAACTATGTCATGTAACACGGCAGCACGTGCTGTGCAGCTCTCATATTCCATTAATAAGTTTAAAAATAACAGTTCCTCACAAACTCTTTGCTTGTGTTTGAACATACTACTTCTCTCTCTTCCTTGGCACTAATTTAACTTCAGTTCTCTGGAAAATCCTGGAGGGGGAAAGGCCTGACTCTTTCAGCAGGCACTTAAGAGTTGTATCTGACCTCCAGGTTGTTCTTGCTGGTTTCAGCACAACATGAAGCCAAATTTTTATTTCCAAGGCATCCACTTGTCCAGATAACCACATTTCAACATCCCAGGCAAACTAAATCATCCTATGGGACTCAGGGATCTGTATGCCCATTACCAAAATACACTGTTCTCTGTTTTAGCTCACTAATTATATGTTAACACCCGAACAGTGAAATTGCTCCTAGGAAATTCTGCTTGACTGACTTAGCTAATTACAGGCCTCGACTTGAAGCAGGGCCAACTCTACCTTTAGACTCTGCTTGGTGCTTAAAAGAAGCTACAGACACATTCACGTGCCCCCAGTCTGACACCACCACGGTTCTCACGAAGCTTTCTTTGAAACAGAGGAGCTTTGCTTCAGCGTAAATGTCCAGGACACTTTACAGACAGCATTTAACTGAGCTATAACATCAACTCGCACTGTCTGCTGTACTGGATTTCTGGGAACAGAAGCAATACCAGCCAGGGAGTTAAACCTGAAAGGACAAAAAACCCCAACAACCCAAATAAAAAACTTAGCATGTCTGATTATTCAGTTATAAGCATACAAACTAAAATCGTGTGCGCTTGTTTCCACATTTTCTTCCTTTGAACCTTCAACTCCAAATGCTGCCATTCTGGAGAAGCCCAACAGCATCAAGGTACTTTCAGAACAACACTTTATTTTTGCTGGCCCTATCAGAAAGCCCAGGAACTGCAACAACCACATTCCAGCAGCACAGCCCAGATATCAACCACCAGGCTCACCTGGGATTAAAGTTGCAGGCAGGCTGTCATTAAAAACATAATAAGCCATCCAGCTGTGAGCTCAGGGTTAGAGCTATATATTGACAGGAGATAAAGAACACTCTAATCACTGTTCTCGCTCCAACTTCCCAGATGAATGAGGGCAACTGTAGGTTGCCTTGGAAATCAGGACAGGTCTTAGATGAAATGGTAGTAGGCTTGAGGAGAGGTTTAACAATTGTTCAAGATTAGGAAATCCACTTATGCTAGCTATTAAAAAACAACCCAGCCCAATTTTTTTTTTTTTTGTTTTTAGATGAAATGTTTTGTTCTCCTTACAAACCCCTGCGCACTACATGACAGGATAGAAAGAAAAATAACTGTCAAGAATTCAGTCCAAGCTTTTCACGAATCCAGTCAAGATTACCATCCAAAACATGTTTTGTGGCAGCCTATAGAGAGACAGATTTCTCCTGCAAAACAGCCACAGCAGTTCTGATCACACTGCTTAGACCCCCATTCAATTTCTCCTGAAGCTTTAATGTACCAAATATATGAATAAATCTGATCATACTCACCTAGTCAATTAATTGCAGAGGAGGACAGACATCCTTAAGGCCAGTGATATTTAAGATACCAGATTGTTTCATTGCTTAACTGCGGCCCAAAGAGAGGGTTGAGTTGAGCCAGAATCGCAATCAGCCAACTGCAAGACAACCCCCCAAGCCCAACAGAGAAAACATCAGCCAAAATACAAACCTTATGGTAATGGAAAGGCTTGACCAAAGCACAGGGACTAGCAGAGAAGAAAAGACCACTTTCAAGAAGGTGTAGTAACAGATAAAAATTCTACTCAAGTTCATGCACAAGGACCAGACACAGGCAAGGAAGCTACGGCACCAAATCTTTCTGCAGCTGAAATAATTGTCCTGTTCAATTTAAAGCAACACAAAACCACCTGACAGCATTTCCCTCGTAATTTGCCTTTGATAGGAAAATGTTTTTAGATACAGAAACTCAGGTATTTGTGGTCTCAGAAGATAGAAACATAAAAGAAACAGACTTTCTTCAGTGGCTTTGAAGAATCCTTTAAACAAAAACCTCTGAGAAACATCCTCTCTCTCATTTGGTTTTCACTGCATGACAACCTGCCCTTGCAGAAAATGGTGTATTTTCAGAGACTGAACAAAACTGAATTTAAACCCAGCCCAGAGGTCAAGGAACAGGGATCTGAAGCAAAAGGGTATACACAAAAAAAAAAAAAAAAAAAAAAAAAAAAAAAAAAAAAAAAAAAAAAAAAAAAAAAAAAAAAAAAAAAAAAAAAAAAAAAAAAAAAAAAAAAAAAAAAAAAAAAAAAAAAAAAAAAA